>NC_056442.1:50636074-50638574 GCF_018296145.1 Oncorhynchus tshawytscha | reverse complement strand
CCATAACCATCCATTAACAAAACACCCTCATTACTATAACAATGCCATTCCACAATAGACATATCAGATTAATATGTTGTGATACAAATCAAATCACATTTTATTGGTCACATACACATCTAACAAAATGCTTATGTTTCTAGATCCGACAGTGCAGTATTATCTAACAGGTAACATCTAACAAATTCCACCACAAAACCTAATACACACAATCTAGTAAAGGAATGGGATAAGAATATATAAGTATAAAATATATGTATGAGCACTGACAGAGAGGCTAAGGTGCAATAGATAGTAAGGAATAGATAGTGAAGGGTACAGTATACAGTACACAGAGTCATACGTTTATATACACCTAAGCCAAATACATCTAAACTCAGTTTTTCACAATTCCTGACATTTAACCCTAGTAAAAATTCCCTGTCTTAGGTCAGTTAGGATCACCACTTTATTTTAAGAATGTGAAATGTTAGAATAATAGTAGAGAGAATTATTTATTTCAGCTTTTATTTCTTTCATCTCATTCCCAGTAGGTCAGAAGTTCACATGCGCTCAATTAGTATTTGGTAGCATTGCCTTTAAATTGTTTAACTTGGGTCAAACATTCCAGGTAGCCTTCCACAAGCTACCCACAATAAGTTGAATTTTTACCCATTCCTTCTGACAGAGCTGGTGTAACTGAGTCAGGTTTGTAGGCCTCCTTGCTCGCACATGCTTTTTCAGTTCTGCCTACAAATGTTCTATAGGATTGAGGTCAGGGCTTTGTGATGTCCACTCCAATACCTTGACTTTGTTGTCCTTAAGCCATTTTGCCACAACTTTGGAAGTATTCTTGGGGTCACTGTTCATTTGGAACACCAATTTGCAACCAAGCTTTAACTTCCTGACTGATGTCTTGAGATGTTGCTGCAATATTTCCAAATAATTTTCCTTCCCCATGATGTGCACCAGTCACTCCTGCAGCAAAGCAACACCACAACATGATGCTGCCACCCCCGTGCTTCACAGTTGGGATGGTGATCTTTGGCTTGCAAGCCTCCCCCTTTTACAACATCTCCTATACACTTTCTCATAAACTCGCTCACTGAGTCAGCGTACACATCAATGTTATTGTCTGAGGCTACCCGGAACATATCCCAGTCCACGTGATCGAAGCAATCTTGAAGCGTGGAATCCGATTGGTCAGACCAGCATTGGATAGACCTAAGCACGGGCCCTTCCTGTTTTAGTTTCTGCCTATAGGAAGGGAGTAACAAGATTGAGTCATGGTCAGATTTGCCAAAAGGAGGGCGGGGGAGGGCCTTTATTAATGCATCGCGGATTAGAGTAGCAGTGGTCAAGCATGTTACTCGCTCGTGTACTGCAATCGATATGCTGATAGAATTTAGGCAGCCTTGTTCTCAAATTTGCTTTGTTAAAATCTCCAGCTACAATAAATGCAGCCTCAAGATATATGGTTTCCAGTTTGCATAAAGTCCAGCGAAGTTCTTGATGGCCGTCTTGGTATCCGCTTGCGGAGTGACATACATAACCGACGTGACGATAACCGAGGAGAGTTCTCTTGGGAGATAATTCGGTCGGCATTTGATTGAGAGGAATTCTAGATCAGGTGAACAAAAGGACTTGAGTTCTTGTATGTTATTACAATTACACCATGAATCGTTAATCATAGCCCATACACCCCCGCCCTTCTTCTTATGGAGGAGATGTTTGTTCCTGTCAGCGCGATGCACTGATTATCCCGTTGGCTGTACGGGCTCAGAAAGCATGTCCCCAGCTTGCCATGTCTCCGTGAAACAGAGACATCTCTGGATATTTCTTTGGAAAGCAACTCTTGTGAACTAGGGACTGAACATTAGCGAGTAATATACTCGGAAGCAGTGGGTGGTCCGAAGGCTCACTATAAGACCCCTCTCCTCCGACGGCGTTGTTTTGGGTCGACCTCTGGAATCAGTTAAAATGCCCTGGGAGGTGCAGACAAAGGATCCACTTTGTGAAAGTCGTATTAATGTTTGTAGTGCTGGTGGTGAGTTGACGTCTCTCTGATAACCAATAGTTATTTCCAGTTGTATGTAATAACACTTAAGGTTTTCTGGGTTCACAATGTCAGAAATAATACATAAAAAAATAACAAATACTGCACAGTTTCCTAAGGACTAGAAGCGAAGCTGCCATCTCTATTGGCGCCATCTTGAGGTGCAATCAGCATTTAAGGGAACAGGTTGCACTCTCTTTCTTTACACACACACACACACACACACACACACACACACACACACACACACACACACACACACACACACACACACACACACACACACACAAAACAAATACATGCAGAGTGGGCTGGTTGGTGATGCTGTGGTCCTGGCTGTTATTCCAACAGAGCCGCATCTCCAGTAGCACACAAACACTGGAGACACATGCACTGTAGAATACAGCCAGACCTGAAACGCCAGCTACACACACACACACACACACACACACACACACACACACA
>NC_056442.1:50618574-50628574 GCF_018296145.1 Oncorhynchus tshawytscha | reverse complement strand
TACAGTGTTATATTACATATATTTATATATACAGTGTTGTAATGATGTGATATTATATATATACAGTGTTGTAATGATGTAATATTATATATATATACAGTGTTGTAATGATGTGATATTATATATATATACAGTGTTGTAATGATGTGATATTATATATATATACAGTGTTGTAATGATGTGATATTATATATATACACAGTGTTGTAATGATGTGATATTATATATATATACAGTGTTGTAATGATGTGATATTATATATATATATACAGTGTTATATTATATATATATATACAGTGTTGTAATGATGTGATATTATATATATATACAGTGTTGTAATGATGTGATATTATATATATACACAGTGTTGTAATGATGTGATATTATATATATATACAGTGTTATATTATATATATATATACAGTGTTGTAATGATGTGATATTATATATATATACAGTGTTGTAATGATGTGATATTATATATATACACAGTGTTGTAATGATGTCATATTATATATATATACAGTGTTGTAATGATGTGATATTATATATATATACAGTGTTGTAATGATGTGATATTATATATATATACAGTGTTGTAATGATGTGATATTATGATGTATATATTATATATATATATATATATATATATACAGTGTTGTAATGATGTATATATATATATATATATATACAGTGTTGTAATGATGTCATATTATATATATATATATACAGTGTTGTAATGATGTATATTATATATATACAGTGTTGTAATGATGTGATATTATATATATATATATATATATATATATATATATATATATATACAGTGTTGTAATGATGTCATATTATATATATATACACAGTGTTGTAATGATGTCATATTATATATATATATATAGATACAGTGTTGTAATGATGTCATATTATATATATATACAGTGTTGTAATGATGTCATATTATATATATATACACAGTGTTGTAATGATGTCATATTATATATATATATACAGTGTTGTAATGATGTCATATTATATATATATATATATACAGTGTTGTAATGATGTGATATTATATATATATACATATTAATGATGTGATATTATATATATATATATATATATATATATATATACAGTGTTGTAATGATGTCATATTATATATATATATATATACAGTGTTGTAATGATGTCATATTATATATATATATACAGTGTTGTAATGATGTCATATATTATATATATACAGTGTTGTAATGATGTGATATTATATATATATACAGTGTTGTAATGATGTGATATTATATATATATACAGTGTTGTAATGATGTGATATTATATATATATACAGTGTTATATTATATATATATATATACAGTGTTGTAATGATGTGATATTATATATATATATATGTTGTAATGATGTGATATTATATATATATATAGTGTTGTAATGATGTGATATTATGTATATATACAGTGTTGTAATGATGTGATATTATATATATATACAGTGTTGTAATGATGTGATATTATATATATACACAGTGTTGTAATGATGTGATATTATATATATATACAGTGTTGTAATGATGTGATATTATATATATATATACAGTGTTATATTATCTATATTTATATATACAGTGTTGTAATGATGTGATATTATATATATATACAGTGTTGTAATGATGTGATATTATATATATATACAGTGTTGTAATGATGTGATATTATATATATATACAGTGTTATATTACATATATTTATATATACAGTGTTGTAATGATGTGATATTATATATATACAGTGTTGTAATGATGTAATATTATATATATATACAGTGTTGTAATGATGTGATATTATATATATATACAGTGTTGTAATGATGTGATATTATATATATATACAGTGTTGTAATGATGTAATATTATATATATATATAGTGTTGTAATGATGTGATATTATATATATATACAGTGTTGTAATGATGTGATATTATATATATATATATATGATATATATATATATATACAGTGTTGTAATGATGTCATATTATATATATATATATATACAGTGTTGTAATGATGTCATATTATATATATATATACACAGTGTTGTAATGATGTGATATGTATATATATATATACAGTGTTATATAATGATGTATATTATATATATATACAGTGTTGTAATGATGTCATATTATATATATATATATATAGTGTTGTAATGATGTCATATTATATATATATACACAGTATATATATATACAGTGTTGTAATGATGTCATATTATATATATATATACAGTGTTGTAATGATGTCATATTATATATATATACACAGTGTTGTAATGATGTCATATTATATATATATATACAGTGTTGTAATGATGTCATATTATATATATATATATATATACAGTGTTGTAATGATGTGATATTATATATATATACAGTGTTGTAATGATGTGATATTATATATATATATATATATATATATATATATATATACAGTGTTGTAATGATGTCATATTATATATATATATATATATACAGTGTTGTAATGATGTCATATTATATATATATATACACAGTGTTGTAATGATGTGATATTATGTATATATACAGTGTTGTAATGATGTGATATTATATATATATATACAGTGTTGTAATGATGTGATATTATATATATATACAGTGTTGTAATGATGTGATATTATATATATATACAGTGTTATATATATATATATATATACAGTGTTGTAATGATGTGATATTATATATATATAGTGTTGTAATGATGTGATATTATATATATATACAGTGTTGTAATGATGTGATATTATGTATATATACAGTGTTGTAATGATGTGATATTATATATATATACAGTGTTGTAATGATGTGATATTATATATATACACAGTGTTGTAATGATGTGATATTATATATATATACAGTGTTGTAATGATGTGATATTATATATATATATACATGTTATATATATATATATATATACAGTGTTGTAATGATGTGATATTATATATATATACAGTGTTGTAATGATGTGATATTATATATATACACAGTGTTGTAATGATGTGATATTATATATATATACAGTGTTATATTATATATATATATACAGTGTTGTAATGATGTGATATTATATATATATACAGTGTTGTAATGATGTGATATTATATATATACACAGTGTTGTAATGATGTCATATTATATATATATACAGTGTTGTAATGATGTGATATTATATATATATACAGTGTTGTAATGATGTGATATTATATATATATACAGTGTTGTAATGATGTAATATTATATATATATACAGTGTTGTAATGATGTGATATTATATATATATACAGTGTTGTAATGATGTAATATTATATATATATACAGTGTTGTAATGATGTGATATTATATATATATACAGTGTTGTAATGATGTGATATTATATATATATATATATATATACAGTGTTGTAATGATGTGATATTATATATATATATATATAGTGTTGTAATGATGTAATATTATATATATATACAGTGTTGTAATGATGTGATATTATGTATATATACAGTGTTGTAATGATGTGATATTATATATATATATATATATATATTATATATATATACAGTGTTGTAATGATGTCATATTATATATATATATATATACAGTGTTGTAATGATGTCATATTATATATATATACACAGTGTTGTAATGATGTCATATTATATATATATATATATAGATACAGTGTTGTAATGATGTATTATATATATATATACAGTGTTGTAATGATGTCATATTATATATATATACACAGTGTTGTAATGATGTCATATTATATATATATATACAGTGTTGTAATGATGTCATATTATATATATATATATATACAGTGTTGTAATGATGTGATATTATATATATATACAGTGTTGTAATGATGTGATATTATATATATATATATATATATATATATATATATATATATACAGTGTTGTAATGATGTGATATTATATATATATATATATACAGTGTTGTAATGATGTCATATTATATATATATATACACAGTGTTGTAATGATGTGATATTATGTATATATACAGTGTTGTAATGATGTGATATTATATATATATACAGTGTTGTAATGATGTGATATTATATATATATACAGTGTTGTAATGATGTGATATTATATATATATACAGTGTTGTAATGATGTGATATTATATATATATATGTTGTAATGATGTGATATTATATATATATACAGTGTTGTAATGATGTGATATTATATATATACAGTGTTGTAATGATGTGATATTATATATATATACAGTGTTGTAATGATGTGATATTATATATATACACAGTGTTGTAATGATGTGATATTATATATATATACAGTGTTGTAATGATGTGATATTATATATATATATACAGTGTTATATTATATATATATATACAGTGTTGTAATGATGTGATATTATATATATATACAGTGTTGTAATGATGTGATATTATATATATACACAGTGTTGTAATGATGTGATATTATATATATATACAGTGTTATATTATATATATATATACAGTGTTGTAATGATGTGATATTATATATATATACAGTGTTGTAATGATGTGATATTATATATATACACAGTGTTGTAATGATGTCATATTATATATATATACAGTGTTGTAATGATGTGATATTATATATATATACAGTGTTGTAATGATGTGATATTATATATATATACACAGTGTTGTAATGATGTGCAAATAGTTCAAGTCCCAATGGGGAAATAAATCAACATAAATATAGGTTGTATTTACAATGGTGTTTGTTCTTCATTGGTTGCCCTTTTCTTGTGGCAACAGGCCACACATCTTGCTGCTGTGATGGCATACTGTGGTACTACACCCAATAGACATGGGAGTTTATCAAAATTTGTTTTCGAATTCTCTCTCTCTCTCTCTCTCTCTTTCTGTCCTAGGTGAACTTTTTCCCTAACTGCACATTTTAATTAAATTAAAGTGTGTGTTTGTGTGAGTGTGTGAGTGTGTGTGTGTGTGTGTGTGTGTGTGTGTGTGTGTGTGTGTGTGTGTGTGTGTGTGTGTGTGTGTGTGTGTGTGTGCGTGTGTAATGTCTTTCTAAAGAGACACACAGGCGAGTTCCCAGAAACAGTCCATCCTGGAATTCTGAACCGGGACACCGGAAAGCCATTACCCAGCAGAACAATGACCCTATCTCTATCTCTCTCTCTCTCTCTCTCTCTCTCTCTCTCTCTCTCTCTCTCTCTCTCTCTCTCTCTCTCTCTCTCTCTCTCTCTCTCTCTCTCTCTCTCTCTCTCTCACACACACACACACACACACACACACACAGGCCAAGTCTTCCAAAACACTCAGGATTTATGATATTTCTCCATCCTCTCCCTCTACCTCTCCCTCCTCTCCAAAATCTCTCCTTCTATCTCTCCCTTCCTCTCCTAAATCTCTCCCTCTATCTCTCCCTTCCCCTCCTAAATATCTCCCTCTCTTTCCTCTCCTAAATCTCTCCATCTATCTCTCCCTTCCTCTCCTAAATATCTCCCTTTCCTTTCCTTTCCTAAATCTCTCCATCTATCTCTCCCTTCCTCTCCTAAATCTCTCCGTCTACCTCTCCCTTCCTCTCTTAAATCTCTCCTTCTATCTCTCCCTTCTATCTCTCCCGCAGCGAGGAGTGATGAGGTGCCGCGAGGGACGAATGCAGGGAGGAGTGATGAGGTTCTGTGAGGGAGTGAGGGAGGAATGCAGCGAGGAGTGATGAGGTGCTGTGAGGGAGTGAGGGAGGAACGCAGCGAGGAGTGATGAGGTGCTGTGAGGGAGGAACACAGCGAGGAGTGATGAGGTTGGTGACGGACAGGTTATAAGGTTGGCTTCACTTAACATTGTCACAGTGTTGAGAAGTGCGAGGCATGTACACAGAGGAGAGGGGGGCACATGGTTAAGAGAGGAAGGGTGAAGTGGCGTGAGGGTGAGGAGAGGAAGAGATCAATTAAGGAAGGGTGTGCTGATGACAGTCTCCCTGACCCCAATCAGATAATAAATACTCACCTTATAGGAAGTCTCACAGACACAGACACACACACACACACACACACACACACACACACACACACACACACACACACACACACACACACACACACACACACACACACACACACACACACACACACACACACACACACACACCTTTCCTCACTCCTCTCCTCTCCTCTCCTCTCCTCCTCTCTCTCCTCTCCCTCTCCTCTCCTCTCCTCTCCTCCCTCTCCTCTCCTCTCCTCTCTCTCCTCCTCTCCTCTCCTCTCCTCTCCTCTCCTCTCCTCTCCTCTCCTCTCCTCTCCTCTCCTCCCTCCCTCTCCTCTCCTCTCCTCTCCTCTCCTCTCCTCTCCTCTCTCTACTCTCTCCTCTCCTCTACTTTCCTCTCCTCCTCCTTTCCCTCCTCTCCTTTCCCTTTCTCTTATTTCCTTTGCTCTCCTTTCCTTTCTTCTCCTCTCCTTTTCGCTTCTCTCCTTTCCCCTCCTCTCCTCCCCTTTTCTCCCCTCTCCCTTCCTTTTCTCTACTCTCCTCTCCTTTCCTTTTCTCTTATTTCCTTTCCCCTTCTCTCCTTTCCTTTCCTTTTCTTTCCTTACCTTCCTTTTCTCTTATTTCCTTTCCCCTTCTCTCCTTTCCTTTCCTTTTCTTTCCTTACCTTCCTTTTCTCTTATTTCCTTTCCCCTTCTCTCCTTTCCTTTCCTTTTTTCTCCTTTCCTTTTCTCTCCTCTTCTTCCGTGTCTCTATTATCATTTTCTCTCCTCTCCTTTTCTCTCCTCTCCTCTCCTTCTCTCTTCTCCAATCCAATCCACTCCTTTCCATTTTTTCCCTTTCCTTTCCTTTTCTCTCCTTTCCTTTTCTCTCCTCTCTCACCTTTCCTTTCCTCTCTCTCCCTTTCCTTTTCTCTCCTCCTTCCATTTTTTTCTCTTCTCCTTTCCACTCATTCCTTTTCTCTCCTCTCCTTCTCTCTCCTCCTCTCCTCTCCTTTTCTCTCCTCTCCTCTCCTTCTCTCTTCTCCAATCCAATCCACTCCTTTCCATTTTTTCCCTTTCCTTTCCTTTTCTCTCCTTTCCTTTTGTATCCTCTCCTATTCTCTCCTGTCCTTTCCTTGTCTATCTCCTCCTTTTCTTTGCTCTCCTTTCCTCTCCTCTCCTCTCCTTTCATTTTCTCTCTTCTCCTTTCCCTTTCATTCCTTTGTCTCCCTTCCTTTTCTCTCCTTTCCTTTCCTTTTATCTCCTCTCCTATTGTCTCCTGTCCTTTAATTTTCTCTCCTTTACTCTCCTGTCCTTTCCTTTTCTATCTCCTCATTTTCTTTGCTCTCCTTTCCTTTCCTCTCCTCTCCTCTCCTTTCCTATTGTCTCCTGTCCTTTAATTTTCTCTCCTTTACTCTCCTGTCCTTTCCTTTTCTCTTTTCTTTGCTCTCCTTTCCTTTCCTCTCCTCTCCTCTCCTTTCCTATTGTCTCCTGTCCTTTAATTTTCTCTCCTTTACTCTCCTGTCCTTTCCTTTTCTAACTCCTCATTTTCTTTGCTCTCCTTTCCTTTCCTCTCCTCTCCTCTCCTTTCCTTTTCTCTCTTCTCCTTTCCCTTTCACTCCTTTTCTCTATACTCTCCTTTCCCTTTCTCTAATTTCCTTTCCTTTCCTTACCATCCTTTTCTCTCATTTCCTTTCCCTTTCTCTCATTTTCTTCCCTTTTCTCTCCTCTACCTTCCTCTCTTTCCTTTCCTTTCCTTTCCTTCCATTTTTTCTTCCCTTCAATCCTCTCATCTCCTTTCTTTTCACCCATCCCTTTTCTCTCCTCTCCTTCTCTCTTCTCCACTTCTCTCCTTTCCCTTTCTCTCAATTCCCCTCTCCTATTCTCTCATGTCCTTTCTTTTTCTCTCCTGTCCTTTCCTTTTCTATCTTCCCGTTTCCTTTGCTCTCCTTTCCTTTTCTCTCCTCTCCTTTCCTTTTTATCTCTTCTCCTCTCATCTCCTTTCATTTTCTCTCCTCTCCTTTCCCTTCCCTTCCTTTTCTCTTCTTTCCTCTCCTCTCCTTTCCTTTTCTCCCCTCTCCCTTCCTTTTCTCTTCTTTCCTTTTCTCTCCTCTCCTTTTCTCTCCTCTCCTTTCCTTTCCTCTCCTCTCCCTTTCCTCTCCTCTCCTTTCCTTTCCTCTCCTCTCCCTTTCCTATTCACTCCTTTCCTTTACTCTAATCTCCTTTTCTCTCCTCTTCATTTGTTTTCTCTCCTGTCCTTTCCTCTCCTCTCCTTTCCTTCCCTTTTCTCTTCTCAGATCTCCTTTTCTCTCATCTCCTTTTCTTTTCTGTCCTATCCTTTCCTCTCCTCTCCTCTCCTTTTCACTCTTCTCCTTTCCACTCCGTTCCTTAACTCTCCTCTCCTTTCCTTTCTCTCTTTCCTTTTCTCTCCTCTCCTTTCCTTTTCTGTCCTCTCCTTTTCTCTTTTCCTTCCCTTTCTCTTCTCTCCTCTCCTATCTATTTCTCTCCTTTCTTTCCTTTTCTATCCTCTACTTTCCATTTCTCTCCATTCCTCTCCTTTCCTTTCATTTTCTGTCCTCTCCTTTCCTTTTCACTCATTTCCCTTTTTCTCCTCTCCATTTCTCTTCTCTCCATTTCTCTTCTCTCCATTTCTCTCCTCTCCATTTCTCTCCTCTTCTTTCCTCTCTTCTCCTTTCCACTCTTTTCCTTTCCTTTCCTGTCCTTTCTTCTCCTCTCCTTTCCTTTTCTATCCTCTCCTCTCCTTTCCTCTTTTCCTTTCCTTTCCACTGCTCTCCTTTCCTTTCCTCTCCTCTCCTCCCTTTGTTCAGATTAGCACATTTAAGATAAGGAAAATGTCATCTCTTTTTCTGGCCCATGTTGAGAGCAGTTCTGCGTAAAAAAAAGAAAAAGCTCTTGGAGAGATGAAGATGTTGAGCAGGAGTTTTATTCAATTCCCCCCCCCCCCTCCCAGACACACACAGAGACACACACGCATTCAAACACGCACACACACACGCACACACACGCACACGCACACACACACACAACACTTAGCTGATTAAAACAGGTCATTCTTGGGCAGTCAGTGATGGATGGAGGATACACCCTTTTCTCTCTCTATCTCTCTCTCTCTCTCTCTCTCTCTCTCCTCCTCTCCATCCCATAACGTCCTTTTTCATTCTCTCTCTGCAGACTGTATAACAGGTTATTAATGTATTTGTCACATCTTGGCCAGCTCGCTTATCAGTGATTTGCAGGAATCTATTTTGACTTTCAAAACAGGGCTGTCTTTGTGTGTGTGTGTGTGTGTGTGTGTGTGTGTGTGTGTGTGTGTGTGTGCGTGCGTGCGTGCGTGCGTGCGTGTGTGTGTGTGTGTGCGTGCATATTCTATTCTTCTTCTCTATTCAGGCACAACTAAACACAAACACCCTCTGCTAGGGTATATTGAAGGTGAATAGCCACTAAACACAAACACCCTCTGCTAGGGTATATTGAAGGTGAATAGCCACTAAACACAAACACCCTCTGCTAGGGTATATTGAAGGTGAATAGCCACTAAACACAGGAGGACGATGGCCAATAACCTGGCTACTTTTACAGAGATGAGAGGCGAAAGCCTTTATACGTGTACGTGTGTGTGTGTGTGTGTGTGTGTGTGTGTGTGTGTGTGTGTGTGTGTGTGTGTGTGTGTGTGTGTGTGTGTGTGTGTGTGTGTGTGTGTGTGTGTGTGTGTGTGTTGTGCATGCATGTCCCTGTCTGTGGGCGTGTTCTTATTACACAGAGCCAACATCCTCATCAAACATCACATGTCCACACACGCACACAGAGTGTGTGGATACAGGAGTGCATGGTGTGTCAGGGCCTATAGATCTAAACTATACTGGTAATAGAGACAGGAGGAGCACTGGTCCAACTTGTG
>NC_056442.1:50605862-50618474 GCF_018296145.1 Oncorhynchus tshawytscha | reverse complement strand
AGAGTGTGACGTGAGACAGAATGTGCATGTGATTGTCTGATTGTGTGTTGCTGTGTGTGTGTGTGTGTGTCTGATGTTGTGTGTCGCTGTGTGTGTCTGACGTTGTGTGTCGCTGTGTGTGTCTGACGTTGTGTGTCGCTGTGTGTCTGATGTTGTGTCGCTGTGTGTGTCTGATTGTGTGTGTCTGATGTTGTGTGTCGCTGTGTGTGTGTGATGTTGTGTGTTGCTGTGTGTGTCTGATGTTGTGTGTCGCTGTGTGTGTGTGTGATGTTGTGTGTGTCTGATGTTGTGTGTCGCTGTGTGTGTCTGATGTGTGTGTGTCTGATGTTGTGTGTCGCTGTGTGTGTGTGTCTGATGTTGTGTGTGTGTCTGATGTTGTGTGTCGCTTTGTGTCTGTGATGTTGTGTCGCTGTGTGTGTGTGTGTGATGTTGTGTGTCGCTGTGTGTCTGACATTGTGTGTCGCTGTGTGTGTCTGATGTTGTGTGTCTGATGTTGTGTGTCGCTGTGTGTGTCTGATGTTGTGTGTCACTGTGTGTGTCTGATTGTGTGTGTGTGATGTTGTGTGTCGCTGTGTGTGTCTGATGTTGTGTGTCGCTGTGTGTCTGTGATGTTGTGTGTCGCTGTGTGTGTCTGATGTTGTGTGTCGCTGTGTGTGTGTCACATCTGGTGTCCTGGCAGACCTGTGGTCCTCATCCGTGTCTGACACAGAGAGAGGGCCTCGTCACTGACTCCATTTCCACTGAAGACACAGGTGCTGCAGGGCTGGCTGACACAGAGACAATGTGTGTGTGTGTGTGTGTGTGTGTGTGTGTGTGTGTTGGCTGTCGTCTGCCACCATATATTTTCTGCCAGTTGAGTATAGACTACACGGCCTAAATAATACTGCCAGTTGAGTATAGACTACACGGCCTAAATAATACTGCCAGTTGAGTATAGACTACACGGCCTAAATAATACTGCCAGTTGAGTACAGACTACACTGCCTAAATAATACTGCCAGTTGAGTATAGACTACACTGCCTAAATAATACTGCCACTGTGAAGACAACATACAGCCTACAGTGAAGACAACACACAGCCTACTGTGAAGACAACACACAGTCTACTGTGAAGACAACATACAGCCTACTGTGAAGACAACACAGTCTACTGTGAAGACAACACACAGCCTACTGTGAAGACAACACACAGTCTACTGTGAAGACAACACACAGTCTACTGTGAAGACAACATACAGCCTACTGTGAAGACAACACACTGTGAAGACAACACACAGTCTACTGTGAAGACAACACACTGTGAAGACAACACACAGTCTACTGTGAAGACAACACACAGTCTACTGTGAAGACAACACACGGTGAAGACAACACACAGCCTACTGTGAAGACAACACACTGTGAAGACAACACACAGTCTACTGTGAAGACAACACACTGTGAAGACAACACAGTCTACTGTGAAGACAACACATTGTGAAGACAACACACAGTCTACTGTGAAGACAACACACAGCCTACAGTGAAGACAACACACTGTGAAGACAACACACAGTCTACTGTGAAGACAACACATTGAAGAAGACAACACACAGTCTACTGTGAAGACAACACACAGCCTACTGTGAAGACAACACACAGTCTACTGTGAAGACAACACACTGTGAAGACAACACACAGTCTACTGTGAAGACAACACACTGTGAAGACAACACACAGTCTACTGTGAAGACAACACACAGTCTACTGTGAAGACAACACACAGTCTACTGTGAAGACAACACACTGTGAAGACAACACACAGCCTACTGTGAAGACAACACACAGTGAAGACAACACACTGTGAAGACAACACACAGTGAAGACAACACACTGTGAAGACAACACACTGTGAAGACAACACACTGTGAAGACAACACACTGTGAAGACAACACACAGTCTACTGTGAAGACAACACACTGTGAAGACAACACACAGTCTACTGTGAAGACAACACACAGTGAAGACAACACACTGTGAAGACAACACACAGTCTACTGTGAAGACAACACACAGTGAAGACAACACACTGTGAAGACAACACACAGTGAAGACAACACACTGTGAAGACAACACACAGTGAAGACAACACACTGTGAAGACAACACACAGTGAAGACAACACACTGTGAAGACAACACACAGTGAAGACAACACACTGTGAAGACAACACACTGTGAAGACAACACACTGTGAAGACAACACACTGTGAAGACAACACACAGTCTACTGTGAAGACAACACACAGTCTACTGTAAAGACAACACACTGTGAAGACAACACACAGTCTACTGTGAAGACAACACACAGTCTACTGTGAAGACAACACACAGTCTACTGTGAAGACAACACACAGTCTACTGTGAAGACAACACACAGCCTACTGTGAAGACAACACACAGCCTACTGTGAAGACAACACACAGTCTACTGTGAAGACAACACACAGTCTGCTGTGAAGACAACATACAGCCTACTGTGAAGACAACACACAGTCTACTGTGAAGACAACACACAGTCTACTGTGAAGACAACATACAGTCTACTGTGAAGACAACATGCAGCCTACTGTGAAGACAACACACAGTCTACTGTGAAGACAACACACAGTCTACTGTGAAGACAACACACAGCCTACTGTGAAGACAACACACAGCCTACTGTGAAGACAACACACAGTCTACTGTGAAGACAACACACAGTCTACTGTGAAGACAACACACAGTCTCCTGTGAAGACAACATACAGCCTACTGTGAAGACAACACACAGCCTACTGTGAAGACAGCACACAGTCTACTGTGAAGACAACACACAGCCTACTGTGAAGACAACACACAGCCTACTGTGAAGACAACACACAGCCTACTGTGAAGACAACACACAGTCTACTGTGAAGACAACACACAGCCTACTGTGAAGACAACACACAGTCTACTGTGAAGACAACACACTGTGAAGACAACATACAGTCTATCCATATGGATATTCTCCCCTTCAGAGTTTACACAACACGTAACGTCAGGTGGAAAGACCTTAAGAAACTCCCCCCTGGTCAAAACCATAGTCCCCACAAGCAGGGGTGCTGATACGTTTACAATGAGCTCCAAAAGTATTGGGAAAGTGAAGTGATACAATGACTATGAGGTTAAAGTGCAGACTGTCAGCTTTAATTTGAGGGTATTTTCATTCATACCAGGTGAACTGTTAAGAAATTACAGCACTTTTTGGTACAAAGTCCCACCATTTTAGGGGACCAAAGATATTGGAGGGAGGGAGGGAGGGAGGGAGGGAGGGAGGGAGGGGGAGGGGAGGGAGGGGAGGGAGGGAGGGAGGGAGGGGAGGGGAGGGAGGGAGGGAGGGAGGGAGGGGAGGGAGGGAGGGAGGGAGGGGAGGGAGGGAGGGAGGGAGGGAGGGGAGGGAGGGAGGGAGGGAGGGAGGGAGGGAGGGAGGGAGGGAGGGAGGGAGGGAGGGAGGGAGGGAGGGAGGGAGGGGAGGGAGGGGAGGGAGGGAGGGAGGGAGGGAGGGGAGGGAGGGAGGGAGGGAGGGAGGGAGGGAGGGGTAGGGAGGGAGGGGGGAGGGAGGGGAGGGAGGGGGGAGGGAGGGAGGGGAGGGGAGGGAGGGAGGGAGGGAGGGAGGGAGGGAGGGAGGGAGGGAGGGAGGGAGGGAGTGAGTGAGTGAGTGAGTGAGTGAGTGAGTGAGTGAGTGAGTGAGTGAGTGAGTGAGGGAGTGAGGGAGGGAGGGAGGGAGGGAGGGAGGGAGGGAAATGGAAGAAGAGAAGAGGGAGGGTCAAACATCTAACTATACTGAACAACAATATAAATGCAACAATTTCAAATATGTTTCTGAGTTACAATTCATAACGAAATCAGTCAATGGAAATAAATAAATTAGGCCCTAATCTATGGATTTCTCATTACTGGGCAGGGGTGCTGGGCCTGGGAGGGCGTAGGCCCACTCACATCGGAGCCAGGCCCACCCACTGGGGACCCAGGTCCTAGCCAATCAGAATTCGTTTTTCCCTCAGCACCCTTGAGGGAGTCACAGCTGTGTCATGGAACAGTCCTCTACCACAGAGCTGAGACCCTGGAACGTGTGTGTGGTGCTTACCATCTCTGACCAAGGGTCACTGCTCATAATCTTGGAAGTCAACTTTTGAGAACGTTGCGCACACACACACACACACACGCACACGCACACACACGCACACGACCACCGCAAACACACTACACACACTCTAAAGAGTCTATGAAGTCACATTAATCTACCATGAAGTGTGTGTAAATGTGTGTGTACAGGTAACATAGGAGAGTCAAAGGGACTCTTAGGAGGAGGATCGTTTCAGACTGCCTGGTTTACAGTACACCTCTATCTGACTCTGTGTATATATCTATCCACTAAGTGTTATGTGATAAGGTGCAGTGTGTATATATCCATCCACTATTAGTTTTAGGGTTAGGGTTAGAATTAGGTTTAGGGTTAGGAGCTAGGTTTAGGAGCTAGGGTTAGCTTTAGGGTTAGGGTTAGAATTAGGTTTAGGTTTAGGGTTAGGAGCTAGGGTTAGCTTTAGGGTTAGGGTTAGAATTAGGTTTAGGTTTAGGGTTAGGAGCTAGGTTTAGGAGCTAGGGTTAGCTTTAGGGTTAGGGTTAGAATTAGGTTTAGGTTTAGGGTTAGGAGCTAGGTTTAGGAGCTAGGGTTAGTTTTAGGGTTAGGGTTAGAATTAGGTTTAGGTTTAGGGTTAGGAGCTAGGTTTAGGAGCTAGGGTTAGTTTTAGGGTTAGGGTTAGAATTAGGTTTAGGTTTAGGGTTAAGAGCTAGGTTTAGGAGCTAGGGTTAGTTTTAGGTTAGAATTAGGTTTAGGTTTAGGGTTAGGAGCTAGGTTTAGGAGCTAGGTTAGTTTTAGGGTTAATGTTAAGGTCAGGTTTTGGGGTTAGTGAAAATAGGACGTGTGTGTGTGTGTGTGTGTGTGTGTGTGTGTGTGTGTGTGTGTGTGTGTGTGTGTGTGTGTGTGTGTGTGTGTGTGTGTGTGTGTGTGTGTGTGTGTGTGTGTGTGTGTTCAGAGGTTCACATGGCTGCCTGCTGATTGAAGAGAATGAATTAGAGGATCATATCAGACCACACTGTTTATCCTGCGCTAAAATACGTCCATAGCAGACACACTCACACACAGAGATAGAGAGAGAGACTAACTCAGACAGAGATGAGGGAGTGGTTCTCCACCTTCCTCACTATCCAGGTGAGAGGACACATACTGTCACACTAGTTATTATGATTCACTGTTCTGTCTGTCACACTGTTCTGTCTGTCACACATTTCTGTCTGCCACACTGTTCTGTCTGTCACACTGCTCTGTCTGTCACACTGTTCTGTCTGTCACACTGCTCTGTCTGTCACACTGTTCTGTCTGCCACACTGTTCTGTCTGCCACACTGTTCTGCCTGTCACACTGTTCTGTCTGTCACACTAATAATTAGGATCCAGAGTTGAGATCCCCATCCCTTCTCTCTCAATCCAATTTCAATTTAAGGGGCTTTATTGGCATGGGAAACATATGTTAACATTGCCAAAGTAAGTCAAATATATTATAAACAAAAGTTAAATAAACAATACAAAATGTACAGTAAACATTACACGCACAAAAGTTCCAAAACAATAAAGACATTTTTAAATGTCATATTATGCCTATGTACAGTGTTGTAATGATGTGCAAATAGTTAAAGTGCAAAAGGAAAAATGAATTAACAATTATAGGTTGTAATTACATTTTGTTTGTTCTTCACCGGTTGCACTTTTCTTATGGCAAATCTTGCTGCTGTGATGGCACACTGGTATTTCACCCAGTAGATATGGGAGTTTATCAAAATTGGACTTGTTTTCAAATTCTTTGTGGGTCTGTGTAATCTGAGGGAAATATGTGTCTCTAATATGGTCATAAGATGCACTTTTGCTATTGACCAAATACTTATTTTCCACCATAATTTGCAAATAAATTCATTAAAAATCCTACAATGTGATTTTCTGGATTTTTTTTCTAATTTTGTCTGTCATAGTTGAAGTGTACCTATGATGAAAATTACAGGCCTCTCTCATCTTTTTAAGTGGGAGAACTTGCACAATTGGTGGCTGACTAAATACTTTTTTGCCCCACTGTACATATGAGATGAGTAATGTAGGGTATGTAAACATTATATAACGTGGCATTGTTTACAGTGACTAGTGATACATTTATTTCATCCAATTTTTTATTATTAAAGTGGGTAGAGATTTGAGTCAGTATGTTGGCAGCAGCTTCTCTGAGTTAGTGATGGCTGTTTTTGCTGGTTATGTTGTTGTAGTCGTGTCTAGGGGGGCGTATGGGGGAGGGAATACTGTTACCTCCAGGTAGGTGTTTGTCCCCCTGCGTGCTGAGGTTGTCAGGTTCTTGTCCGGTTCTGGCATTTAGGTCGCCACAGACTAGTAAATGTCCCTGGGCCTTTTTAATTATTTTTTAAAATGTATTCTTTATTTAACTAGGCAAGTCAGTTAAGAACAAATTCTTATTTACAATGACGGACAGATTCTCATTTACATTGACGGCCTACCCCAGCTAAACCTGGCCGTGGGATTCCCAATCACGGCCGGTTGTGATACAGCCTGGAATCGAACCAGAGTGTCTGTAGTGACACCTTAATCACTGAGATGTATTGCCTTAGACCACTGCGCCACTCGGGAGCCTGAGTGCCAGACACGATCACCAGGATGGAACACAGGCACATCACTGCGGTGGTGATCCGCCTGCTCCTTCTGGTGACGGACGGCATGCTGGAGCCTCACATGAGCTTCACTCCAAACCTCTGCACGCCGGAACCATTCGTCCACCGCAGGGGCTTCGGTCTGGCTCGGAGACTATGGAGCCCGGCTGATAACCCAGGTCCGGCTGATAACCCAGGTCCGGCTGATAACCCAGGCCCGGCTGATAACCCAGGTCCGGCTGATAACCCAGGCCCGGCTGATAACCCAGGCCCGGCTGATAACCCAGGCCCGGCTGATAACCCAGGTCCGGCTGATAATCCAGGACACACTGGAAGAGAGTAAGCCCGATGGAGTGGTGACGTAAAGAATTCAGGGGGTATTCTACTCAGGAAAGGAATCGAGCCCACTCCCCCTTCCAGTCCTGGCAGTGGCTCCTCAGGAACCTCCCCAGCTCCTGGTTCATCCTCTCCACCTGCCCATCGGACTGAGGCTGGTACCATGAAGTGAGGCTGACCGTGACCCCCAGTTTCTCCATGAACGCCCTCCATACCTCTGACATGAATTGAGGCCCACGGTCGGAGACGATGTCCTCCGGAAGGCCATAGTGCCAGAAGACCTGCTGGAACAGTGCCTCAGTGAACTGGAGAGATGTGGGGAGACCAGAGAGAGGGATAAACTGGCATTCGGGTGACCAGTCCGTGATTTTCATCCTTGATCATGAGATGGTGGGGTTAAGGCGTAGGAGCCATGGGAACCCGAGGTGGATCTTGTGAGCTGGTGCACTAGTGATGAGGAAGGGAATATTCTCCTGATGAATGGACTCCACGGTGAGGGTGAGTGGCGTGGTGATGTGTGTAATGGAGGCATGGTTCTGGTCAATAAAGTTCCCCGCAGCTCAGGCTCAGATACAGAGACGTCACTGAGGGAGGGAGAGAAGCGATGAGGGTATTGACGCTCCCGAAGTAGGTTATCCAAATGGATGGCCATCGCGATGAGTGCGTCCAAGGAGAGGTTGTCATCGCGACATACCGGTTCCGTCTGGACCTCCTCATTCCATCCGCTGGATGCTGTTACAGTCTGGAAGGTGAGCGCGTACTCGGCAGCTGTCTGGTCATCCTGCTGTAGTTGGAATAAGCGCTCACTCCCCTTTCTGCCCTCCGGTGGATGATCAAAGATACAGAGCCATGAACCCTCATACGAATCCAGCTCCTCAGATGGCCGTAGCCCACTCCAACGCCCGCCCAGTAAGCAGAGAAGTAACTGTGGAAACCTTGGACCTCTCAGTGGTGGGAGCACTGGAAGTAGGAAGTAGGAAGCCAGACCATTTAGATGGGGTTCAATCATAATTATCTGGGAGGGACAGACAGGCATCGCTGACCTGGGTGGACTGCTGAATGGACTGGTGTGCTGGCTCACTGGGTCGACTGGTGGTCAGAGTATTGTCCGCTAGTTGAAGACAACGCCACGCGGGTATGCTCGAAACTCTTCCGTAGCCTTCCCCAGTTGCGGTCGTGGTGACGAAGAAGGTATCTCTGTTTGTCGACCGTCTGGGGGATGTCCTGATTTCCTGCTGCATCCATTTGTTGAGGCAGTATTCTGCAAAGTAGATGCTGAGAGTCAGAAAGCAAGTGCAGGTGGTGAGTTAAATTATAAACGGAACACAGAACAATACAAGAACCATGAGTAGCGTATAGACATGAAACACATAGTCAATACTGCGTGGGGAATGGCACTAAGGAAGTGACAGATATAGGGGAGGTAATCAGTGAAGTGTTGGAGTCGAACACCGGAGGGGAGGAGTAGGAGTAGACATGGGCTCAAAGGGTTTTCACACGTCTGACTTCACACTTCAGTGCTAATTGAAGGTCCCGCCAGGTCTCTCTCTCTCTCTCTCTCAATTCAATTCAATTCAATTCAATTCAAGGGCTTTATTGGCATGGGAAACATGTGTTAACATTGCCAAAGCATGTGAGGTAGACAACATACAAAGTGAATATATAAAGTGAAAAACAACAAAAATTAACAGTAAACATTACACATACAGAAGTTTCAAAACAGTAAAGACATTACAAATGTCATATTATATATATATATACAGTGTTTTAACAATGTACAAATGGTTAAAGGACACAAGATAAAATAAATAAGCATAAATATGGGTGTATTTACAATGGTGTTTGTTCTTCACTGGTTGCCCTTTTCTCGTGGCAACAGGTCACAAATCTTGCTGCTGTGATGGCACACTGTGGAATTTCACCCAGTAGATATGGGAGTTTTTCAAAATTGGATTTGTTTTCGAATTCTTTGTGGATCTGTGTAATCTGAGGGAAATATGTCTCTCTAATATGGTCATACATTGGGCAAGGGGTTAGGAAGTGCAGCTCAGTTTCCACCTCATTTTGTGGGCAGTGAGCACATAGCCTGTCTTCTCTTGAGAGCCATGTCTGCCTACGGCGGCCTTTCTCAATAGCAAGGCTATGCTCACTGAGTCTGTACATCTCTCTCTCTCTCTCTATCATCTCCCCTCTCTCTCTCTCTCTCTCTGTCTGTCTGTCTGTCTCTCTCTGTCTCTGTCTCTCTGTCTCTCTCTCTCTCTATCCTCTCTCAATTCAATTCAATTCAATTCAATTCAAGGGCTTTATTGGCATGGGAAACATGTGTTAACATTGCCAAAGCAAGTGAGGTAGACAACATACAAAGTGAATATATAAAGTGAAAAACAACAAAAATTAACAGTAAACATTACACATACAGAAGTTTCAAAACAGTAAAGACATTACAAATGTCATATTATATATATATACAGTGTTCTAACAATGTACAAATGGCTAAAGGACACAAGATAAAATAAATAAGCATAAATATGGGTTGTATTTACAATGGTGTTTGTTCTTCACTGGTTGCCCTTTTCTCGTGGCAACAGGTCACAAATCTTGCTGCTGTGATGGCACACTGTGGAATTTCACCCAGTAGATATGGGAGTTTTTCAAAATTGGATTTGTTTTCAAATTCTTTGTGGATCTGTGTAATCTGAGGGAAATATGTCTCTCTAATATGGTCATACATTGGGCAGGAGGTTAGGAAGTGCAGTTCTCTCTCTATCTCTCTCTATCCTCTCTCTCTCTCTCTATCATCTCTCTCTCTCTCTCTCTCTCTCTCTCTCTCTCTCTCTCTCTCTCCTCTTTCTCTCTCTCAATTCAATTCAATTCAAGGGGCTTTATTGGTATGGGAAACGTGTTAACATTGCCAAAGCAAGTGAGGTAGATAATATATAAAGTGAATATAGAAAGTGAAATAAACACTAAAAATTAACAGTAAACATTACACATACAGAAGTTTCAAAACAATAAAGACAATCCAAATGTCATATTATATATATATACAGTGTTTTAACAATGTACAAATGGTTAAAGGACACAAGATAAAATAAATAAGCATAAATATGGGTGTATTTACAATGGTGTTTGTTCTTCACTGGTTGCCCTTTTCTCGTGGCAACAGGTCACAAATCTTGCTGCTGTGATGGCACACTGTGGAATTTCACCCAGTAGATATGGGAGTTTTTCAAAATTGGATTTGTTTTCGAATTCTTTGTGGATCTGTGTAATCTGAGGGAAATATGTCTCTCTAATATGGTCATACATTGGGCAAGGGGTTAGGAAGTGCAGCTCAGTTTCCACCTCATTTTGTGGGCAGTGAGCACATAGCCTGTCTTCTCTTGAGAGCCATGTCTGCCTACGGCGGCCTTTCTCAATAGCAAGGCTATGCTCACTGAGTCTGTACATCTCTCTCTCTCTCTCTATCATCTCCCTCTCTCTCTCTCTCTCTCTCTGTCTGTCTGTCTGTCTCTCTCTGTCTCTGTCTCTCTGTCTCTCTCTCTCTCTATCCTCTCTCAATTCAATTCAATTCAATTCAATTCAAGGGCTTTATTGGCATGGGAAACATGTGTTAACATTGCCAAAGCAAGTGAGGTAGACAACATACAAAGTGAATATATAAAGTGAAAAACAACAAAAATTAACAGTAAACATTACACATACAGAAGTTTCAAAACAGTAAAGACATTACAAATGTCATATTATATATATATACAGTGTTCTAACAATGTACAAATGGCTAAAGGACACAAGATAAAATAAATAAGCATAAATATGGGTTGTATTTACAATGGTGTTTGTTCTTCACTGGTTGCCCTTTTCTCGTGGCAACAGGTCACAAATCTTGCTGCTGTGATGGCACACTGTGGAATTTCACCCAGTAGATATGGGAGTTTTTCAAAATTGGATTTGTTTTCAAATTCTTTGTGGATCTGTGTAATCTGAGGGAAATATGTCTCTCTAATATGGTCATACATTGGGCAGGAGGTTAGGAAGTGCAGTTCTCTCTCTATCTCTCTCTATCCTCTCTCTCTCTCTCTATCATCTCTCTCTCTCTCTCTCTCTCTCTCTCTCTCTCTCTCTCTCTTTCTCTCTCTCAATTCAATTCAATTCAAGGGGCTTTATTGGTATGGGAAACGTGTTAACATTGCCAAAGCAAGTGAGGTAGATAATATATAAAGTGAATATAGAAAGTGAAATAAACACTAAAAATTAACAGTAAACATTACACATACAGAAGTTTCAAAACAATAAAGACAATCCAAATGTCATATTATATATATATACAGTGTTTTAACAATGTACAAATGGTTAAAGGACACAAGATAAAATAAATAAGCATAAATATGGGTGTATTTACAATGGTGTTTGTTCTTCACTGGTTGCCCTTTTCTCGTGGCAACAGGTCACAAATCTTGCTGCTGTGATGGCACACTGTGGAATTTCACCCAGTAGATATGGGAGTTTTTCAAAATTGGATTTGTTTTCGAATTCTTTGTGGATCTGTGTAATCTGAGGGAAATATGTCTCTCTAATATGGTCATACATTGGGCAAGGGGTTAGGAAGTGCAGCTCAGTTTCCACCTCATTTTGTGGGCAGTGAGCACATAGCCTGTCTTCTCTTGAGAGCCATGTCTGCCTACGGCGGCCTTTCTCAATAGCAAGGCTATGCTCACTGAGTCTGTACATCTCTCTCTCTCTCTCTATCATCTCCCTCTCTCTCTCTCTCTCTCTCTGTCTGTCTGTCTGTCTCTCTCTGTCTCTGTCTCTCTGTCTCTCTCTCTCTCTATCCTCTCTCAATTCAATTCAATTCAATTCAAGGGCTTTATTGGCATGGGAAACGTGTTAACATTGCCAAAGCAAGTGAGGTAGACAACATACAAAGTGAATATATAAAGTGAAAAACAACAAAAATTAACAGTAAACATTACACATACAGAAGTTTCAAAACAGTAAAGACATTACAAATGTCATATTATATATATATACAGTGTTCTAACAATGTACAAATGGCTAAAGGACACAAGATAAAATAAATAAGCATAAATATGGGTTGTATTTACAATGGTGTTTGTTCTTCACTGGTTGCCCTTTTCTCGTGGCAACAGGTCACAAATCTTGCTGCTGTGATGGCACACTGTGGAATTTCACCCAGTAGATATGGGAGTTTTTCAAAATTGGATTTGTTTTCGAATATTTTGTGGATCTGTGTAATCTGAGGGAAATATGTGTCTCTAATATGGTCATACATTGGGCAGGAGGTTAGGAAGTGCAGCTCAGTTTCCACCTCATTTTGTGGGCAGTGTGCACATAGCCTGTCTTCTCTTGAGAGCCATGTCTGCCTACGGCGGTCTTTCTCAATAGTAAGGCTATGCTCACTGAGTCTGTACATAGTCAAAGCTATGCTCAGGGGACTCTTCTCCAGGTTCATCTCTCTGTAGGTGATGACTTTGTTATGGAAGGTTTG
>NC_056442.1:50568362-50600862 GCF_018296145.1 Oncorhynchus tshawytscha | reverse complement strand
GAAAAGAGCCAGACACGGCTTATTACAGCACAGCTCTACTAGACCAGGCCCAACACAGCACATATTTACCAGACCAGGCCCATCACAACACCGCTCTACTAGACCAGGCCCATCACAACACCGCTCTACTAGACCAGGCCCATCACAACACAGCTCTACTGGACCAGGCCCAACACAGCACAGCTCTACTAGACCAGGCCCATCACAGCACATATTTACCAGACCAGGCCCATCACAACACCGCTCTACTAGACCAGGCCCATCACAGCACATATTTACCAGACCAGGCCCATCACAACACCGCTCTACTAGACCAGGCCCATCACAACACCGCTCTACTAGACCAGGCCCATCACAACACAGCTCTACTGGACCAGGCCCATCACAACACAGCTCTACTAGACCAGGCCCAACACAGCACAGCTCTACTAGACCAGGCCCAACACAGCACAGCTCTACTAGACCAGGCCCAACACAGCACAGCTCTACTAGACCAGGCCCAACACAGCACAGCTCTACTAGACCAGTCCCATGACAACACAGCTCTACTAGACCTGTCCCATCACAACACAGCACTGACTACTACTCCAGGGTCGGGCAGAACACTTCAGAGAAGTACACCACATGATGCAGTCCACACCATGTATCATTCATATCACCAGCCTACAGACACCTAAAACAATCCGAGATGAGAGGTGCGCCAACTACTGCATCTAATATGCAGATTACTGGGCTAGACAGACCCTTTAATTCACACAGGGTTGCAGCTTGCATTGCACTTGTCTTGTGTGCAATCTAATTCCATTCTCGTTAATTTGTTTAAAACTATTCTTTATTTTATTAACACTGGTATTATAGTAATTATGATATGTAATGGTGTGTGTGTGTGTGTGTCTATATATAGTAGTAATGATGATGGTAGTTGTAGTAGTAATGATGATGGTAGTTGTAGTAGTAATGATGGTAGTAGTAATGATGATGGTAGTAGTAGTAGTAATGATGATGGTAGTTGTAGTAGTACTGATGATGGTAGTAGTAATGATGATGGTAGTTGTAGTAGTAATGATGATGGTAGTTGTAGTAGTAGTAATGATGGTAGTAGTAATGATGATGGTAGTAGTAATGATGATGGTAGTTGTAGTAGTACTGATGATGGTAGTTGTAGTAGTAATGATGATGGTAGTAGTAGTAGTAATGATGATGGTAGTAGTAATGATGATGGTAGTAGTAATGATGATGGTAGTTGTAGTAGTAATGATGATGGTAGTTGTAGTAGTAATGATGATGGTAGTAGTAATGATGATGGTAGTTGTAGTAGTACTGATGATGGTAGTAGTAATGATGATGGTAGTTGTAGTAGTAATGATGATGGTAGTTGTAGTAGTAGTAATGATGGTAGTAGTAATGATGATGGTAGTAGTAATGATGATGGTAGTTGTAGTAGTAATGATGATGGTAGTTGTAGTAGTAATGATGATGGTGGTAGTAATGATGATGGTAGTTGTAGTAGTACTGATGATGGTAGTAGTAATGATGATGGTAGTTGTAGTAGTAATGATGATGGTAGTTGTAGTAGTAATGATGATGGTAGTAGTAATGATGATGGTAGTTGTAGTAGTACTGATGATGGTAGTAGTAATGATGATGGTAGTTGTAGTAGTAATGATGATGGTAGTTGTAGTAGTACTGATGATGGTAGTAGTAATGATGATGGTAGTTGTAGTCGTTATGATGATGGTAGTTGTAGTAGTAATGATGATGGTAGTTGTAGTAGTAAGGATGGGCGTAATAGTAGTAGTAATGATGGTAGTTGTAGTAGTAATGATGGTAGTTGTAGTAGTAATGGTGGTAGTAGTAATGATGATGGTAGTTGTAGTAGTAATGATGGTAGTTGTAATGATGATGGTAGTAGTAATGATGATGGTAGTGGTAGTAGTAATGATGGTAGTTGTAATGATGATGGTAGTGGTAGTAGTAATGATGGTAGTAGTAATGATGATGGTAGTGGTAGTAGTAATGATGGTAGTAGTAATGATGATGGTAGTTGTAGTATTAATGATGGTAGTTGTAATGATGATGGTAGTAGTAATGATGATGGTAGTGGTAGTAGTAATGATGGTAGTAGTAATGATGATGGTAGTAGTAATGATGATGGTAGTTGTAGTAGTAATGATGATGGTAGTTGTAGTAGTAATGATGGTAGTAGTAATGATGATGGTAGTTGTAGTTGTAATGATGATGGTAGTAGTAATGATGATGGTAGTGGTAGTAGTAATGATGGTAGTAGTAATGATGATGGTAGTGGTAGTAGTAATGATGGTAGTAGTAATGATGATGGTAGTTGTAGTATTAATGATGGTAGTTGTAATGATGATGGTAGTAGTAATGATGATGGTAGTGGTAGTAGTAATGATGGTAGTAGTAATGATGATGGTAGTAGTAATGATGATGGTAGTGGTAGTAGTAATGATGATGGTAGTTGTAGTATTAATGATGGTAGTAGTAATGATGATGGTAGTAGTAATGATGATGGTAGTGGTAGTAGTAATGATGGTAGTAGAAATTATGATGGTAGTTGTAGTAGTAATGATGATGGTAGTAGTAATGATGATGGTAGTAGTAATGCTGATGGTAGTTGTAGTAGTAATGATGATGGTAGTAGTAGTAGTAATGATGATGGTAGTAGTAATGATGATGGTAGTAGTAATGATGACGGTAGTTGTAGTAGTAATGATGATGGTAGTTGTAGTAGTAATGATGATGGTAGTAGTAATGATGATGGTAGTTGTAGTAGTAATGATGATGGTAGTAGTAGTAGTAATGATGATGGTAGTTGTAATGATGATGGTAGTTGTAGTAGTAATGATGGTGGTAGTTGTAGTAGTAATGATGATGGTAGTTGTAGTAGTAATGATGATGTTAGTAGTAATGATGATGGTGGTTGTAGTAGTAATGATAATGGTAGTAGTAATGATGATGGTAGTAGTAATGATGATGGTAGTAGTAATGATGATGGTAGTTGTAGTAGTAATGATGATGGTAGTAGTAGTACTAATGATGATGGTAGTAGTAATGATGATGGTAGTAGTAATGATGATGGTAGTTGTGGTAGTAATGGTGATGGTAGTTGTAGTAGTAATGATGATGGTAGTTGTAGTAGTAATGATGATGGTAGTAGTAATGATGATGGTAGTTGTAGTAGTACTGATGATGGTAGTAGTAATGATGATGGTAGTTGTAGTAGTAATGATGATGGTAGTTGTAGTAGTAGTAATGATGGTAGTAGTAATGATGATGGTAGTAGTAATGATGATGGTAGTTGTAGTAGTACTGATGATGGTAGTTGTAGTAGTAATGATGATGGTAGTTGTAGTAGTAATGATGATGGTGGTAGTAATGATGATGGTAGTTGTAGTAGTACTGATGATGGTAGTAGTAATGATGATGGTAGTTGTAGTAGTAATGATGATGGTAGTTGTAGTAGTAAGGATGGGCGTAATAGTAGTAGTAATGATGGTAGTTGTAGTAGTAATGATGGTAGTTGTAGTAGTAATGGTGGTAGTAGTAATGATGATGGTAGTTGTAGTAGTAATGATGGTAGTTGTAATGATGATGGTAGTAGTAATGATGATGGTAGTGGTAGTAGTAATGATGGTAGTTGTAATGATGATGGTAGTGGTAGTAGTAATGATGGTAGTGGTAATGATGATGGTAGTGGTAGTAGTAATGATGGTAGTAGTAATGATGATGGTAGTTGTAGTATTAATGATGGTAGTTGTAATGATGATGGTAGTAGTAATGATGATGGTAGTGGTAGTAGTAATGATGGTAGTAGTAATGATGATGGTAGTAGTAATGATGATGGTAGTTGTAGTAGTAATGATGATGGTAGTTGTAGTAGTAATGATGGTAGTAGTAATGATGATGGTAGTTGTAGTAGTAATGATGGTAGTTGTAATGATGATGGTAGTAGTAATGATGATGGTAGTGGTAGTAGTAATGATGGTAGTTGTAATGATGATGGTGGTGGTAGTACTAATGATGGTAGTAGTAATGATGATGGTAGTGGTAGTAGTAATGATGGAGGTAGTAATGATGATGGTAGTTGTAGTATTAATGATGGTAGTAGTAATGATGATGGTAGTGGTAGTAGTAATGATGGTAGTAGTAATGATGATGGTAGTAGTAATGATGATGGTAGTGGTAGTAGTAATGATGATGGTAGTTGTAGTATTAATGATGGTAGTAGTAATGATGATGGTAGTAGTAATGATGATGGTAGTGGTAGTAGTAATGATGGTAGTAGTAATGATGATGGTAGTTGTAGTAGTAATGATGATGGTAGTAGTAATGATGATGGTAGTTGTAGTAGTAATGATGATGGTAGTAGTAGTAGTAATGATGATGGTAGTAGTAATGATGATGGTAGTAGTAATGATGATGGTAGTTGTAGTAGTAATGATGATGGTAGTTGTAGTAGTAATGATGATGGTAGTTGTAGTAGTAATGATGATGTTAGTAGTAATGATGATGGTAGTTGTAGTAGTAATGATGATGGTAGTAGTAATGATGATGGTAGTAGTAATGATGATGGTAGTAGTAATGATGATGGTAGTTGTAGTAGTAATGATGATGGTAGTAGTAGTAGTAATGATGATGGTAGTAGTAATGATGATGGTAGTAGTAATGGTGATGGTAGTTGTAGTAGTAATGATGATGGTAGTTGTAGTAGTAATGATGATGGTAGTAGTAATGATGATGGTAGTTGTAGTAGTACTGATGATGGTAGTAGTAATGATGATGGTAGTTGTAGTAGTAATGATGATGGTAGTTGTAGTAGTAGTAATGATGGTAGTAGTAATGATGATGGTAGTAGTAATGATGATGGTAGTTGTAGTAGTACTGATGATGGTAGTTGTAGTAGTAATGATGATGGTAGTTGTAGTAGTAATGATGATGGTGGTAGTAATGATGATGGTAGTTGTAGTAGTACTGATGATGGTAGTTGTAGTAGTACTGATGATGGTAGTAGTAGTGATGATGGTAGTTGTAGTAGTAATGATGATGGTAGTTGTAGTAGTAATGATGATGGTAGTAGTAATGATGATGGTAGTTGTAGTAGTACTGATGATGGTAGTAGTAGTAGTACTGATGATGGTAGTAGTAATGATGATGGTAGTTGTAGTAGTAATGATGATGGTAGTTGTAGTCGTTATGGTGATGGTAGTTGTAGTAGTACTGATGATGGTAGTAGTAATGATGATGGTAGTTGTAGTAGTAATGATGATGGTAGTTGTAGTAGTAAGGATGGGCATAATAGTAGTAGTAATGATGGTAGTTGTAGTAGTAATGATGGTAGTTGTAGTAGTAATGGTGGTAGTAGTAATGATGATGGTAGTTGTAGTAGTAATGATGGTAGTTGTAATGATGATGGTAGTAGTAATGATGATGGTAGTGGTAGTAGTAATGATGGTAGTTGTAATGATGATGGTAGTGGTAGTAGTAATGATGGTAGTAGTAATGATGATGGTAGTGGTAGTAGTAATGATGGTAGTAGTAATGATGATGGTAGTAGTAATGATGATGGTAGTTGTAGTAGTAATGATGGTAGTAGTAATGATGATGGTAGTTGTAGTAGTAATGATGGTAGTTGTAATGATGATGGTAGTAGTAATGATGATGGTAGTGGTAGTAGTAATGATGGTAGTTGTAATGATGATGGTAGTGGTAGTAGTAATGATGGTAGTAGTAATGATGATGGTAGTGGTGGTAGTAATGATGGTAGTAGTAATGATGATGGTAGTAGTAATGATGATGGTAGTGGTAGTAGTAATGATGATGGTAGTTGTAGTATTAATGATGGTAGTAGTAATGATGATGGTAGTAGTAATGATGATGGTAGTGGTAGTAGTAATGATGGTAGTAGTAATGATGATGGTAGTTGTAGTAGTAATGATGATGGTAGTAGTAATGATGATGGTAGTAGTAATGATGATGGTAGTTGTAGTAGTAATGATGATGGTAGTAGTAATGATGATGGTAGTAGTAATGATGATGGTAGTTGTAGTCGTAATGATGATGGTAGTTGTAGTAGTAATGATGATGGTAGTAGTAATGATGATGGTAGTTGTAGTAGTAATGATGATGGTAGTAGTAGTAATGATGATGGTAGTTGTAATGATGATGGTAGTTGTAGTAGTAATGATGATGGTAGTTGTAGTAGTAATGATGATGTTAGTAGTAATGATGATGGTAGTTGTAGTAGTAATGATGATGGTAGTAGTAGTAGTAATGATGATGGTAGTAGTAATGATGATGGTAGTAGTAATGATGATGGTAGTTGTAGTAGTAATGATGATGGTAGTTGTAGTAGTAATGATGATGTTAGTAGTAATGATGATGGTAGTTGTAGTAGTAATGATGATGGTAGTAGTAGTAGTAATGATGATGGTAGTAGTAATGATTATGGTAGTTGTAATGATGATGGTAGTTGTAGTAGTAATGATGATGGTAGTTGTAGTAGTAATGATGATGTTAGTAGTAATGATGATGGTAGTTGTAGTAGTAATGATGATGGTAGTAGTAGTAGTAATGATGATGGTAGTAGTAATGATGATGGTAGTAGTAATGATGATGGTAGTTGTAGTAGTAATGATGATGGTAGTTGTAGTAGTAATGATGATGGTAGTTGTAGTAGTAATGATGATGGTAGTTGTAGTAGTAATGATGATGGTAGTTGTGGTAGTAATGATGATGGTAGTAGTAATGATGATGGTAGTTGTAGTAGTAATGATGATGGTAGTTGTAGTAGTACTGATGATGGTAGTAGTAATGATGATGGTAGTTGTAGTAGTAATGATATGGTGGTTGGTTATAGTGGTTATAGTTGGTTATAGTTTCATTTTCCATGTTTAGCTTTTTATATATATATTACATTTCTACTATTGACTCTTACCATTTTATTGTTGTTCATTTTGTAGTATTATTATTTACTACGATTTTATATAATTATTTGTTATTCTTTATCATTTTATTACAATGTATATTGTATACATTGTTGCTTTGTGTAACGCGTGTCGTCGGAAGGATGAGTCCAAGGAGCAGCGTTCTCTGAGTTCCACATAATTTATTAACGAAGTGAAACTTTAGAAAAGACAAAACAATAAAGACGACAACGACCGAACAGCTTCATTGTGCAAACTACCTGCACACAAACAAAGAACAAGATCCCACACAGAAGGAGGGAAAAGGGCTGCCTAAGTATGATCCCCAATCAGAGACAACTACAGACAGCTGCCTCTGATTGGGAACTATACCCGGCCAACAAAGAAATAGAAAAACTAGAATGCCCACCCAAATCACACCCTGACCTAACCAAATAGAGACATTAAAAGGCTCTCTAAGGTCAGGGCGTGGCACTTTGGCAATATTGACACTATGGTTTTCATGCCAATAAAGCAGATTGAACTTGAATTTGAGAGAGAGAGAGAGAGGTGTATTGATCCATACTAAGTGTGTGTGTGTTTGTGTGTGTTTGTGTGTGTGATGGACTTGGGTGAGGAGACCAGCATTAGTCTTGTCTACCAGTCGTGTATACATAGAAGACTCGTCAACAGAGATGTTAGTATGTACCAGAGATTTCTGTAAGTCTTTATCTGACACTAGGATTCTTCTTAACCTCATTGAACATTCTGCACTGTGCTCTTGCAGTCATCTTTGCAGGACGGCCAGTCCTAGGGAGAGTAGCAACAGTGCTGAACTTCCTCCATTTATAGACTATTTGTCTTACCGTGGACTGACTTTTAGAGATACTTTTGTAACCCTTTCCAGCTTTATGCAAGTCAACAATTCTTAATCTTAGGTCTTCGGAGATCTCTTTTGTTCGAGGCATGGTTCACATCAGGCAATGCTTCTTGTGAATAGCAAACTCAAATTTTGTGAGTGTTTTTTATGGGGCAAGGCAGCTCTAACCAACATCTCCAATCTCATCTCATTGATTGGACTCCAGGTTAGCTGCCTCCTGACTCCAATTAGCTTTTGGAGAAGTCATTAGCCTAGGGGTTCACATACTTTTTCCAACCTACACTGTGAATGTTTAAATTATGTATTCAATATAGACAAGAAAAATACAATAATTTGTGTGTTATTAATTTAAACGCACTGTTTGTCGATTATTGTGACTTAGATGAAGATCAGATCAAATTTGATGACCAATTTATGCAGAAATCCAGGTAATTCCAAAGGGAGCCTGCAGTCAATGGGAGCGATAATTAGTGCTGCTCCTCATGCCTCACTGTGGGCCGCCTCAGCCTCTAACCCACAGGAAAGTCATCTTCTGCATTTACATGTAAATGACAGCATAACAATTTTATTCAACAACACCCTGTCTAGATTTAACCAGCTCTAACTCATAATGAAAAGCCTGGCAGCTTCGAGGAGGAGACTCTCTGACTACCTCACTCCTAATCAATGATTTCATCTGTCCTCATCATGTGTGTGTGTGTGTGTGTGTGTGTGTGTGTGTGTGTGTGTGTGTGTGTGTGTGTGTGTGTGTGTGCCCTGCAGTCTCAACCATGTTTTTCTTACAGTAATTAGACTGTGCAGTGAACAAAGGGGACGTTCCTTCCTCTGCCAGTATATGCCATTCACACACATAGACACATTTCAGTCAGTGGCATCTTTAGCATGCCTAATCTCTCACTAGACCTCAGTCTCCTCCTGTCCCCTCGGCTACCCTTCCTTCTCTCCTCCTGCTTCACTTCTCATCCACTCATCCTGTCCTCCTCTCTCCCTCTCCTCCTGCTTTACTTCTCATCCACTCGTCCTGTCCTCCTCTCTCCCTCTCCTCCTGCTTTACTTCTCATCCACTCATCCTGTCCTCCTCTCTCCCTCTTCTCCTGATCTGCTTCTCATCCACTCATCCTGTCCTCCTCTCTCCCTCTTCTCCTGATCCACTTCTCATCCACTCATCCTGTCCTCCTCTCTCCCTCTTCTCCTGATCCGCTTCTCATCCACTCGTCCTGTCCTCCTCTCTCCCCCTCCTCCTGTCCTCCTCTCTCCCTCTCCTCCTGATCCGCTTCTCATCCACTCATCCTGTCCTCCTCTCTCCCTCTCCTCCTGATCTGCTTCTCATCCACTCGTCTTGTCCTCCTCTCTCCCTCTCCTCCTACTCTCATCCACTCATCCTGTCCTCCTCTCTCTCTTCTCCTGATCCGCTTCTCATCCACTCATCCTGTCCTCCTCTCTCCCTCTCCTCCTGATCTGCTTCTCATCCACTCATCCTGTCCTCCTCTCTCCCTCTTCTCCTGATCCGCTTCTCATCCACTCATCCTGTCCTCCTCTCTCCCTCTTCTCCTGATCCGCTTCTCATCCACTCGTCCTGTCCTCCTCTCTCCCTCTCCTCCTGTCCTCCTCTCTCCCTCTTCTCCTGATCCGCTTCTCATCCACTCATCCTGTCCTCCTCTCTCCCTCTTCTCCTGATCCGCTTCTCATCCACTCATCTTGTCCTCCTCTCTCCCTCTCCTCCTGATCTGCTTCTCATCCACTCATCCTGTCCTCCTCTCTCCCTCTCCTCCTACTCTCATCCACTCATCCTGTCCTCCTCTCTCCCTCTTCTCCTGATCTGCTTCTCTCCACTCGTCCTGTCCTCCTCTCTCCCTCTTCTCCTGATCCGCTTCTCATCTACTCGTCTTGTCCTCCTCTCTCCCTCTTCTCCTGATCTGCTTCTCATCTACTCGTCTTGTCCTCCTCTCTCCCTCTCCTCCCCTTCATTACCTGTACATTACATGTCCATTTGAGTCATTTAGGAGACACTCTTATTCAGAGCGACATGCAGTTAGTTCATTTGTAAAAAATGTAATAAAAAAAACCTCAACAAAACGTCTATCAGCAAGTCCGTGCTGGTAAGAAAAGACACATGAGTGCTAGTGCAAAATTAGCAAGAGTGTCAAGTCTGCTGATCCATTTAATGACAGACAGACAGACAGACAGACAGAGACAGACAGACAGACAGACAGACAGACAGACAGACAGACAGACAGACAGACAGACAGAGACAGACAGACAGACAGACAGACAGACAGACAGACAGACAGACAGACAGACAGACAGACAGACAGACAGACAGACAGACAGACAGACAGACAGACAGACAGACAGACAGACAGACAGACAGACAGACAGACAGACAGACAGACAGACAGAGACAGACAGACAGACAGACAGACAGACAGACAGACAGACAGACAGACAGACAGACAGACAGAGACAGACAGACAGACAGACAGACAGACAGACAGACAGACAGACAGACAGACAGACAGACAGACAGACAGAGACAGACAGACAGACAGACAGACAGACAGACAGACAGACAGACAGACAGACAGACAGACAGACAGACAGAGACAGACAGACAGACAGACAGACAGACAGACAGACAGACAGACAGACAGACAGACAGACAGACAGACAGACAGACAGACAGACAGACAGACAGACAGACAGACAGACAGACAGACAGACCCTTCTAACCCCAGAAAGTGAAAATGACTTCTCCCACCTCTCCTTTAGTGCCGGCTGTATGGCACAGTTACACAACCTGGAGCAAACTGATTCTGCAGATAAGATGGAGAGTCAGAGAAAGGGTTGCCATGGAGATGGCTTTCTGAACAGCTCTTTCTGAAGTGTGTGGGGGGGTCAGTCAGACGTTAACCTGGCGAGACACAACTCACATAAAACTGAATCGGTCAGTCGGTCTACAGTCTATAGTCTACAGTACAGTTTACAGTCTACAGTACAGTTTACAGTCTACAGTACCGTCTATAGTCTACAGTACAGTCTATAGTCTACAGTACAGTCTATAGTCTATAGTGTACAGTCTACAGTCTACAGTACAGTCTACAGTCTATAGTCTACAGTACAGTCTACAGTCTACAGTACAGTCTATAGTCTACAGTACAGTCTATAGTCTACAGTACAGTTTACAGTCTATAGTGTACAGTCTACAGTCTACAGTACATTCTACAGTCTATAGTCTACAGTACAGTTTACAGTCTATAGTGTACAGTCTACAGTACAGTCTACAGTCTATAGTCTACAGTACAGTCTATAGTCTACAGTACAGTTTACAGTCTATAGTGTACAGTCTACAGTTTACAGTCTACAGTTTACAGTCTACACTACAGTCTACAGTGTATAGTTTACAGTCTACAGTCTATAGTGTATAGTTTAGTCTACAGTCTAGTATACAGTACAGTTTACAGTCTACAGTACAGTCTACAGTTTAGTCTACAGTACAGTTTACAGTCTACACTACAGTCTACAGTTTACAGTCTACACTACAGTCTACAGTGTATAGTTTACAGTCTACAGTCTATAGTCTACAGTGTATAGTTTACAGTCTACAGTCTATAGTCTACAGTACAGTCTATAAACTACAGTTTACAGTATATAGTGTATAGTTTACAGTCTATAGTTTATAGTTTACAGTCTATAGTGTATAGTTTACAGTCTACAGTCTATAGTCTACAGTACAGGCTATAGTCTACAGTACAGTCTATAGTCTACAGTACAGTCTATAGTCTACAGTACAGTTTACAGTCTACAGTACAGTCTACAGTTTACAGTCTATAGTGTATAGTCTACAGTACAGTCTATAGTGTACAGTCTACAGTACAGTCTACAGTCTATAGTCTACAGTACAGTCTATAGTCTACAGTGTATAGTTTACAGTCTATAGTGTATAGTCTACAGTACAGTCTATAGTGTATAGTTTACAGTCTACAGTCTACAGTACAGTCTATAGTGTACATTCTACAGTTTACAGTCCACAGTACAGTCTACAGTTTACAGTCTATAGTGTATAGTTTACAGTCTACAGTCTATAGTCTACAGTACAGTTTACAGTCTATAGTAAAGTCTACAGTCTATAGTTTACAGTCTACAGTCTACAGTCTGCAGTCTACTTTGTGTCCATATATACTCTCCCCCCTCTGTCTCTTCAGAATAGCTCCTTGCTAGATAGGACAAGGTGTTTTCATCAGACCTATTACAGGTGCCTCTCCTCTCTAGCTGAGCCATGATACTGTCCTCTGTGTCCTCTGATCTATGGACATGATCAGCTCTGTAAAAGGCACTGTGTAGGTTTAATCATCTCTGTAAAAGGCACTGTGTAGGTTTAATCATCTCTGTAAAAGGCACTGTGTAGGTTTAATCATCTCTGTAAAAGGCACTGTGTAGGTTTAATCATCTCTGTAAAAGGCACTGTGCAAGTTGATCATCTCTGTAAAAGGCACTGTGCAGGTTGATCATCTCTGTAAAAGGCACTGTGTAGGTTTAATCATCTCTGTAAAAGGCACTGTGCAGGTTGATCATCTCTGTAAAAGGCACTGTGCAAGTTGAGTAAGCATTTCACGGTATGGTCTACACATCCACTGTGCAGGTTGATCATCTCTGTAAAAGGCATTGTGCAGGTTGATCATCTCTGTAAAAGGCATTGTGTAAGGTTGATCATCTCTATAAAAGGCATTGTGTAGGTTTAATCAACTCTGTAAAAGGCATTGTGTAGGTTTAATCATCTCTGTAAAAGGAATTGTGTAGGTTTAATCATCTCTGTAAAAGGCACTGTGCAGGTTGAGTAAGCATTTCACAGTAAGGTCTACACATCCACTGTGCAGGTTGATCATCTCTGTAAAAGGCACTGTGCAGGTTGATCATCTCTGTAAAAGGCACTGTGCAGGTTGATCATCTCTGTAAAAGGCATTGTGTAGGTTTAATCATCTCTATAAAAGGCACTGTGCAGGTTGAGTAAGCATTTCACAGTAAGGTCTACACATCCACTGTGTAGGTTTATTCATCTCTGTAAAAGAGGATCACTAGAACTGGTAGTTGCTGTGTAGATCAGTGAGTCTGTGCAGGGCCTCGGTCCATCCACAGAGTGTTCTGAGCTGTAAACTTCCATGATGATTTCTAATGATCAACGTTTGTCTTCCAACCTGACAGCACTACAGCTGCTGCCCCATGGCTGTACACAGAGGAGGTAGACGAGGAAATGCCCTGACCACACACACACCTCCTGGGTCTCCTGGGTGTTACCTGAGGTGCAGGGTGACCCTGTTGTGTCGGCTCAGCTCAGGGCGATGAGAGGATTGCTGGTAGAACACCGGTGACACATACACAGGCTCCTCTGCAGGCTTCCATTTTACGGCTGAGCAGTGACATTGTCATGAAAGACAGAGATGAGAAGTTGTATCCTTCCGCACTTCTCCTGCAGAGAGAGAGAGAGAGTGTGTGTGTGTGTGTGTGTGTGTCATAGCTTTATGAATGTAAATAAGTCCTACAGATTGAATGCTGAATGACTTCGATGGGACTGTGATTAGAAATACAGACCAGCATCTACCTTCACATTGAATTCATCCAGACTTACCGTTAGTGAATTCATCTTAACATAGCTAGGTGGGACAAACACATGTCACAGTAAGTCAATTCTTTTCTCAATAAAGTAGTTATGAGCAAAGTCGTCGACAGTAAGTAATAATATTATCTGCTACTCTGTCTGACCAGACGACCACAGAGTGGTCACCGTGGAGACAGTTGGGTGGTCATTCAGAGAACAGAATCCGAGGGCAGTTGGTCACCGTGGAGACAGTTGGGTGGTCATTCAGAGAACAGAATCCGAGGGCAGTTGGTCACCGTGGAGACAGTTGGGTGGTCATTCAGAGAACAGAATCCGAGGGCAGTTGGTCACCTTGGAAACAGTTGATTTGTCATTCAGAGAACAGAATCCGAGGGCAGTTGGGCACCATGGAAACAGTTGATTTGTCATTTAGAGAACAGACAACGACGGCAGAACGGAATGGTTGCAGTGTCAGAGCGTGCTACATCTCAGTCACACACACAGACTGTAGATCCAACGAGCATAGACTTTATTAAAACCATATCTACAGTTACAATCTGAAGAACTGCAGAATTACAAAAGTTATGTCACATAAAAACACATTTATGAGACAGAGACAGATTAAAAGTGAAATGCTACATCTGATGAGATGATTGAGAGTATGTGATATTGATGAGAATACAGAGCTTTTTGATCCATCCGCAGAGCAGTAGACCCTTCCTGATTCCTGACCAGTAGGTCACAGTCAGTCACTCTAGCGTTGTGAAACCAGTCTCACCGCTGTGCCCGCGGTTAGTTTGTACTGAATTGAAAGAGAACATGAGCTCACCAGATCCATGCTGGTTGAACCAGACTACAGTCAAACAATGACTGCTCCACGTCATCACATAGTTAGGAGTCTAAATGATAGACACAGCTCTGGCTGAAATGTGTTTATTCAAGTGTACAGAGTACCAGACAGACGATCCGTCTTAACAAAACAGAAAACAGATATGAGGGCCAGTGGGGGGGGGGCTGGCTGGCTGGCTGGCTTGCTGGGTTGGTTGGTTGGGGGTTGGTTGGTGAGTGAGTGGTGAGTGAGTGAGTGAGTGAGTGAGTGGGTTGGTTGGGTGGGGGGTGTCTCTACAGGACCTAGAAGTGGGAGTAATGATGTCACTACAATAAGTGAACTTGGACACACACACACACACATCACTGTCCTCCCTCTAGTCTAGTGGAACCAACTTAATGTCTAGTGATGGTCATGGTTGTCTAACAGTTTACCTACATACACAACCCTATTTCTAAATGGACAGAGTCCCCCCTTAACTTCCTATATGCTGCTCCCTCTGCTGGAGAAATAAATAATTACAGTCTAAAACATGGAGGGAGAAGACCGTGGGAGAGGTGATGTGAGCACTCTACAGATGGGGGAGTCTTTAAGAGAGAAGGGGACACGGGTGAGGCTGACGAGGTGAGGGTACAGGTGGGGGAGAGTTCACAACAGGGAGCGAGAGGGACGGTTCGAGGAGGGGACAGGGTTGATGTGGGACATACAGGGACAGTGACGGTTGGATTGTCGGTGAAGATCATCCCATTATCTCCAGGCCTCTCAGAGACAAACAGTAACAGTCTGTTCTCAGTCAGTCTGTACTCAGTCAGTCTGTACTCAATCAGTCTGTACTCAATCAGTCTGTACTCAATCAGTCTGTTCCAGTAACAGTCTGTACTCAGTCAGTCTGTACTCAGTCAGTCTGTTCCAGTGTCAGTCTGTACTCAGTCAGTCTGTTTTAGTAACAGTCTGTACTCAGTCAGTCTGTTCCAGTAACAGTCTGTACTCAGTCAGTCTTTGTTCTCAGCCTCTCAGTCCATACCAGGAGCTTCTTACAGGTCCTCCATGTATCCCAGGGTGCACTGCAGTCCTAAAAGGCACTGTGGTAACAGAGTCTCTCTCTCCTCATGACACACCTGCTGCCCCTGCTTAGAGGTCCAGCTCATAGGCACAGGTGTGTGTGTGGCAGGGGGGGGGGGGTCGTTACTGGAATGTTCTGAAGACTTTGTGGGTTCTACGGCTGGTGGTCTATCCCCTATGGAACACACACAGACAATTAGATAACTGCTGCACACACACTCTTACACACGTAAGAACTTTAGATAATGTCTCACCTTGTCTCGCCCCATTATCAGACATCTCTAAAGAGCTGAGAGAGGGAGAGAGAGAGAGCGAGAGAGGGATAGAGAGAGAGGGATTGAGAGAGAGAGAGAGAGAGGGATATAGAGAGAGAGGGATAGAGAGAGAGGGATTGAGAGAGAGGGATTGAGAGAGAGAGAGAGAGGGATTGAGAGAGAGAGAGAGGGATAGAGAGAGAGGGATTGAGAGAGAGGGATTGAGAGAGAGAGAGAGAGAGAGAGAGGGAGATTGAGAGAGAGAGGGATTGAGGGAGGAAAAGGAGGGAGGGAGAGAAAGAGGGGGAGTAGAGAGCGAGGGGGGGAGAGAGAGAGAGAGAGAGAGAGAGAGAGAGAGAGAGGGAGCGAGAGAGAAGGGGTTAGAGGGAGGGATTAATTCATTCAGACTGGCTGACATGAACTCTGTCATGTGTAATGGTGAGTGCTAACAGTCATGTCTAACACAGTCAGTGTTCTGTATGGATTCAACATCCTGTGCTCACATTCAACCAGGACACAGACAAGCTTACGGCACGAAGAGACAACACAACAATATATGATCACTATACCCAACACACACACACACACACACACACACACACACACACACACACACACACACACACACACAATCCAGCTGATAAGGAAAAAAAGCCCCATGCACAATTGTAGACTCGTGTGTGTGTGTGTGTGTGTGTGTGTGTGTGTGTGTAGGGATTGCGATGAGCGTAATCAGGGTTAATCAGAGTCCAGAGATTATCCATCCTGACCACATGGTCGACTCCGCCCCCCTCCTGACCACACACGCACTGCATCATGGAACTCAGGACAGGGCTTGGAGTGGCTGTGTCAGCATGGAGGTCTCTGATAGGCCCACGACTGTGGATTGGCCCCTGTGATTGGAGGATTGACTCACGCCAAGCGGGTCGGCGGTGAAAGCTGCAACGCTGTTCCGCATCTCATTCTCGCTGCCGCGCAACGGAATCAACGCCACATTACCATGACGCGTATCTGCCGGCAACGCACGGGTCACACGTGTTTGTACTGCATCCGCTGGCCACACGTTACCATCATACTGAGGGGGGGCAGAGAGAGAGAGATGTGAGAGAGAGACAAAGAACAGCAAGAGACAGAGAGAGAGAGAGAGAGAGAGAAGTGAGAGAGAGAAAGAACAGTGAGAGACAAAGAGAAAGAGAAAGAGAGAGAGAAGTGAGAGAGAGAGAAAGAACAGCAAGAGAAAGAGAAACAGTGTGGCAGACAGAACAGTGTGGCAGACAGAACAGTGTGGCAGACAGAACAGTGAATCATAATAACCAGTGTGACAGACAGAACAGTGTGACAGACAGAACAGTGTGACAGACAGAACAGTGTGGCAGACAGAACAGTGTGACAGACAGAACAGTGTGGCAGACAGAACAGGGAATCATAATAACCAGTGTGACAGACAGAACAGTGTGACAGACAGAACAGTGTGACAGACAGAACAGTGAATCATAATAACCAGTGTGACAGACAGAACAGTGTGGCAGACAGAACAGTGAATCATAATAACCAGTGTGACAGACAGAACAGTGTGGCAGACAGAACAGTGAATCATAATAACCAGTGTGACAGACAGAACAGTGAATCATAATAACCAGTGTGACAGACAGAACAGTGTGGCAGACAGAACAGTGAATCATAATAACCAGTGTGACAGACAGAACAGTGTGACAGACAGAACAGTGTGACAGACAGAACAGTGTGGCAGACAGAACAGTGTGACAGACAGAACAGTGTGGCAGACAGAACAGGGAATCATAATAACCAGTGTGACAGACAGAACAGTGTGACAGACAGAACAGTGTGACAGACAGAACAGTGAATCATAATAACCAGTGTGACAGACAGAACAGTGTGGCAGACAGAACAGTGAATCATAATAACCAGTGTGACAGACAGAACAGTGTGACAGACAGAACAGTGAATCATAATAACCAGTGTGACAGACAGAACAGTGTGGCAGACAGAACAGTGAATCATAATAACCAGTGTGACAGACAGAACAGTGTGGCAGACAGAACAGTGAATCATAATAACCAGTGAATCATAATAACCAGTGTGACAGACAGAACAGTGTGACAGACAGAACAGTGAATCATAATAACCAGTGTGACAGACAGAACAGTGTGGCAGACAGAACAGTGAATCATAATAACCAGTGTGACAGACAGAACAGTGTGACAGACAGAACAGTGAATCATAATAACCAGTGTGACAGACAGAACAGTGTGACAGACAGAACAGGGAATCATAATAACCAGTGTGACAGACAGAACAGTGTGACAGACAGAACAGGGAATCATAATAACCAGTGTGACAGACAGAACAGTGTGACAGACAGAACAGGGAATCATAATAACCAGTGTGACAGACAGAACAGTGTGACAGACAGAACAGGGAATCATAATAACCAGTGTGACAGACAGAACAGTGTGACAGACAGAACAGTGAATCATAATAACCAGTGTGACAGACAGAACAGTGTGACAGACAGAACAGGGAATCATAATAACCAGTGTGACAGACAGAACAGTGTGACAGACAGAACAGGGAATCATAATAACCAGTGTGACAGACAGAACAGTGTGACAGACAGAACAGGGAATCATAATAACCAGTGTGACAGACAGAACAGTGTGACAGACAGAACAGGGAATCATAATAACCAGTGTGACAGACAGAACAGTGTGACAGACAGAACAGGGAATCATAATAACCAGTGTGACAGACAGAACAGTGTGACAGACAGAACAGTGTGACAGACAGAACAGTGAGTCATAATAACCAGTGTGACAGACAGAACAGTGTGACAGACAGAACAGTGTGACAGACAGAACAGTGAATCATAATAACCAGTGTGACAGACAGAACAGTGTGACAGACAGAACAGTGTGGCAGACAGAACAGTGAATCATAATAACCAGTGTGACAGACAGAACAGTGTGACAGACAGAACAGGGAATCATAATAACCAGTGTGACAGACAGAACAGTGTGGCAGACAGAACAGTGAATCATAATAACCAGTGTGACAGACAGAACAGTGTGACAGACAGAACAGTGAATCATAATAACCAGTGTGACAGACAGAACAGTGTGACAGACAGAACAGTGAATCATAATAACCAGTGTGACAGACAGAACAGTGTGACAGACAGAACAGGGAATCATAATAACCAGTGTGACAGACAGAACAGTGTGACAGACAGAACAGTGAATCATAATAACCAGTGTGACAGACAGAACAGTGTGACAGACAGAACAGGGAATCATAATAACCAGTGTGACAGACAGAACAGTGTGACAGACAGAACAGGGAATCATAATAACCAGTGTGACAGACAGAACAGTGTGACAGACAGAACAGGGAATCATAATAACCAGTGTGACAGACAGAACAGTGTGACAGACAGAACAGTGTGACAGACAGAACAGTGAGTCATAATAACCAGTGTGACAGACAGAACAGTGTGACAGACAGAACAGTGAATCATAATAACCAGTGTGACAGACAGAACAGTGTGACAGACAGAACAGGGAATCATAATAACCAGTGTGACAGACAGAACAGTGTGACAGACAGAACAGTGAATCATAATAACCAGTGTGACAGACAGAACAGTGTGACAGACAGAACAGTGAATCATAATAACCAGTGTGACAGACAGAACAGTGTGACAGACAGAACAGGGAATCATAATAACCAGTGTGACAGACAGAACAGTGTGACAGACAGAACAGGGAATCATAATAACCAGTGTGACAGACAGAACAGTGTGACAGACAGAACAGGGAATCATAATAACCAGTGTGACAGACAGAACAGTGTGACAGACAGAACAGGGAATCATAATAACCAGTGTGACAGACAGAACAGTGTGACAGACAGAACAGGGAATCATAATAACCAGTGTGACAGACAGAACAGTGTGACAGACAGAACAGTGTGACAGACAGAACAGTGTGACAGACAGAACAGTGAGTCATAATAACCAGTGTGACAGACAGAACAGTGTGACAGACAGAACAGTGTGACAGACAGAACAGTGAATCATAATAACCAGTGTGACAGACAGAACAGTGTGACAGACAGAACAGTGTGACAGACAGAACAGTGTGACAGACAGAACAGTGTGACAGACAGAACAGTGAATCATAATAACCAGTGTGACAGACAGAACAGTGTGACAGACAGAACAGGGAATCATAATAACCAGTGTGACAGACAGAACAGTGTGACAGACAGAACAGGGAATCATAATAACCAGTGTGACAGACAGAACAGTGTGACAGACAGAACAGGGAATCATAATAACCAGTGTGACAGACAGAACAGTGTGACAGACAGAACAGTGTGACAGACAGAACAGTGTGACAGACAGAACAGTGTGACAGACAGAACAGTGTGACAGACAGAACAGTGAATCATAATAACCAGTGTGACAGACAGAACAGTGAATCATAATAACCCGTGTGACAGTATGTGTCCTCTCACCTGGATAGTGAGGAAGGTGGAGAACCACTCCCTCATCTCTGTCTGAGTGTCACAACACAGATACCTACAAAGGGAAAGAGAGAGGAGTGAAAGAAAGAAAGAAAGAAAGAAAGAAAGAAAGAAAGAAAGAAAGAAAGAAAGAAAGGAGAGAGAACAGATGAGCTCCTGCATTTTTCAGCGTGTTTTCAGGAAGGACATACAGTGGGGCAAAAAAGTATTTAGTCAGCCACCAAACCTTGTGAAGACTTACAGAAAACGTTTGACCTCTGTCATTGCCAACAAAGGGTATATAACAAAGTATTGAGATAAACTTTTGTTATTGACCAAATACTTATTTTCCAATATAAGTTGCAAATAAATTCATTAAAAATCCTACAATGTGATTTTCTGGATTTTTTTTCTCATAATGTCTGTCATAGTTGAAGTGTACCTATGATGAAAATACAGGCCTCTCTCATCTTTTTAAGTGGGAGAACTTGCACAATTGGTGGCTGACTAAATACTTTTTTGCCCCACTGTATACTACCCTCTACAACATAACCTTCACTATGTCACCAGGACATATACTGTATACTACCCTCCACAACATAACCTTCACTATGTCACCAGGACATATACTGTATACTACCCTCCACAACATAACCTTCACTATGTCACCAGGACATATACAGGATACTACCCTCCACAACACTATGTCACCAGGACATATACAGGATGCTACCCTCACAACACCTTCACTATGTCACCAGGACATATACAGGATACTACCCTCCACAACACAACCTTCACTATGTCACCAGGACATATACAGGATACTACCCTCCACAACACTATGTCACCAGGACATATACAGGATACTGCCCTCCACAACACTATGTCACCAGGACATATACAGGATACTGCCCTCCACAACACTATGTCACCAGGACATATACAGGATACTGCCCTCCACAACACTATGTCACCAGGACATATACAGGATACTGCCCTCCACAACACTATGTCACCAGGACATATACAGGATACTGCCCTCCACAACACAACCTTCACTATGTCATATACAGGATACGGCCCTCCACAACACTATGTCACCAGGACATATACAGGATACTGCCCTCCACAACACAACCTTCACTATGTCACCAGGACATATACAGGATACTGCCCTCCACAACACTATGTCACCAGGACATATACAGGATACTGCCCTCCACAACACAACCTTCACTATGTCATATACAGGATACTGCCCTCCACAACACTATGTCACCAGGACATATACAGGATACTACCCTCCACAACATAACCTTCACTATGTCACCAGGACATATACAGGATACTGCCCTCCACAACACTATGTCACCAGGACATATACAGGATACTACCCTCCACAACATAACCTTCACTATGTCACCAGGACATATACAGGATACTGCCCTCCACAACACTATGTCACCAGGACATATACAGGATACTGCCCTCCACAACACTATGTCACCAGGACATATACAGAATACTACCCTCCACAACACTATGTCACCAGGACATATACAGGATACTGCCCTCCACAACTTAACCTTCACTCCAAATCAAAACGTCAAGCCTACAACCTGATGTTGGACGGAATGACCTGGAAGGATTCCTACTACCAAAGATTCTTATTTCAAAGCTATACAGCAAATGATCTGTCAAACAAACAACAGAAAGCAGAAAACACCATCCAACCTGGAACTGACTGAGTCATGTTTAGTCTGAAGCTATTTTTTATTTTCAAAAGCCAAGAAGAAAGATATATTACAATGAAATATTTTACTTTATAAGGACTGAATGCTAAATTAATGCAACCTAACTTGATAGACAGAATGGATACAACTTCAATTAGCATGGAGGTGTGAAGTGAGAGGTGTCAAACCCTTGAGCATAACAATGGCAGGAGAGTTTCACAGCCCCCCCCATCCCAAATGCAGAGGCCTTTGAAGCCCCCACCCGCTGTTCAGAAATCATTCAAATTCAGTACTCTCTGTATGTAAAATTGATAAGGCACAAAAAGAGCACAAAATGAAGCTACTTATGGAAAATTGGTGAGTTGGTGGTTGAAGATATCCCTCTAGTGGTGTGGGGGCTGTGCTTTGGCAAAGTGGGTGGGGTTATATCCTGCCTGTTTGGCCCTGTCCGGGGGTATTGTCGGACGGGGCCACAGTGTCTCCTGACCCCTCCTGTCTCAGCCTCCAGTATTTATGCTGCAGTAGTTTATGTGTCGGGGGGCTAGGGTCAGTTTGTTATATCTGGAGTACTTCTCCTGTCCTATTCGGTGTCCTGTGTGAATTTAAGTATGCTCTCTCTAATTCTCTCTTTCTCTCTTTCTTTCTTTCTCTCGGAGGACCTGAGCCCTAGGACCATGCCTCAGGACTACCTGGCCTGATGACTCCTTGCTGTCCTCAGTCCACCTGGCCGTGCTGCTGCTCCAGTTTAAACTGTTCTGCCTGCGGCTATGGAACCCTGACCTGTTCACCAGACGTGCCAACTTGTCCCCCGGACACTTGCTGTCTTTAACTCTGAATGATCGGCTATGAAAAGACAACTGACATTTACTCCTGAGGTGCTGACATGTTGCACCCTCTACAACCACTGTGATTATTATTATTTGACCCAGCTGGTCATCTATGAGCGTTTGAACATCTTGGCCATGTTCTGTTATAATCTCCACCCGGCACAGCCAGAAGAGGACTGGCCACCCCTCATAGCCTGGTTCCTCTCTAGGTTTCTTCCTGGGTTTTGGCCTTTCTAGGGAGTTTTTCCTAGCCACCGTGCTTCTACACCTGCATTGTTTGATGTTTGGGGTTTTAGGCTAGGATTCTGTACAGCACTTTGAGATATCAGCTGATGTATGAAGGGCTTTATAAATACATTTGATTTGATTTGAAAAATTTTAAAAAACAACTCTGCATCTCTGCCCAGCCTGGTCAAACTCTTGTTTCTAAAAATGAATTCAAAGGCATTAATAAGTCATTTTTCATTTAATTTGTATTTAATTTGATGTAAGTCACAGCCTATATATGTATATAGACTATAATGATTTAATACAAGGTAATGTTATTTAAATGTGTAATGTTATTTAAATAGTGTATCACTATTTATGTCCCTACCAGCCTAGTGTATCACTATTTATGTCCCTACCAGCCTAGTGTATCACTATTTATGTCCCTACCAGCCTAGTGTATCGCTATTTATGTCCCTACCAGCCTAGTGTATCACTATTTATGTCCCTACCAGCCTAGTGTATCACTATTTATGTCCCTACCAGCCTAGTGTACCAGCTATTTATGTCCCTACCAGCCTAGTGTGTCGCTATTTATGTCCCTACCAGCCTAGTGTGTCGCTATTTATGTCCCTACCAGCCTAGTGTATCGCTATTTATGTCCCTACCAGCCTAGTATATCACTATTTATGTCCCTACCAGCCTAGTGTATCACTATTTATGTCCCTACCAGCCTAGTGTATCACTATTTATGTCCCTACCAGCCTAGTGTATCACTAATGCTTCACAATGTATTTCTTTGTAGGCTCTAGCCTTGAAATATTTGAAATAATATAACCTAAATAATTCATTTCTGTTCCTTCTTAGTCTCCCTGTCTGGCTCCTGACCTATTTAGAGAGTTTATATGCTGTTTAATATGACATGTAGCCTATCTGAAATGATGAGCGGTAGGAAAGGACTTGATGGAGAGATGCACAACCCTCCATGAGCGATGAGTGAGATTTCCAACTCTGCTCACATGCTCTACTCCCAACTTCCCCTCTCTCACACACCCGCACGAGCACACTAAGACACACACAGTGCCTGGCGATACAACCCTGGCAATAGATCCCAGGCAATAGAACCCTGGCAATAGAGCCCTGGCAATAGAACCCAGGCAATAGAACCCAGGCAATAGAACCCTGGCAATAGAACCCAGGCAATAGAACCCAGGCAATAGATCCCTGGCAATAGAGCCCTGGGCATCAACACTTTCTCTCCCCCACACTCTCCCTCTCCCTCTCTCCCTCTTTCTCTCCCTCTCTTTCTCTTTGTCTCTCTCAACTGCGCGACTTTTCTGCCTGTTGTTGCTGATGGCTTGACCCAGCAGCACACAGGTGTGTGTGTGTGTGTGTGTGTGTGTGTGTGTGTGTGTGTGTGTGTGCGTCTGCATGCCTGTGTGAGATAGCAGGAGGGGTGACCTTTCCACTCATGATCTCTTAGCAAAAGTGTTTATCTTCAACTCAAACCTCTTTTTTATTTGTTTATCTGAAACATACAATATAGTTGCAGTGAAGCCGCTCAACAACTACACCACATCAGTTATCCAACAGACTCCCATTCAGAGAGACACACAGAAGCATCCAGCATCCTGCTCAAGGGCACGTTGACAGATCTCCCACCAGGCCAAAAAACATGAACCCGAACCCTCCAAGATCCCCCCACAGTTCCCCAATAGCTGTCCCTCAACCATCCGAGACCTCTCCCCCCACTCCCACCCTCAACCATCTGAGACCAATCCCCCCACTCCCACCCTCAACCATCCGAGACCCCTCCCCCACTCCCACCCTCAACCATCCGAGACCACTCCCCCCACTCCCTCTCTCAACCATCCGAGAGCACACCCCCTCAACCATCCGAGACCACTCGCCCCCACTCCCACCCTCAACCATCCGAGACCCCTCCCCCACTCCCACCCTCAACCATCCGAGACCCCTCCCCCACTCCCACCCTCAACCATCCGAGACCACTCCCCCCACTCCCTCTCTCAACCATCCGAGAGCACACCCCCTCAACCATCCGAGACCACTCCCCCCACTCCCACCCTCAACCATCCGAGACCACTCCCACCCTCAACCATCCGAGACCACCCCACTCCCACCCTCAACCATCCGAGACCACTCCCCCCACTCTCAACCATCCGAGACCACTCCCACCCCACCCTCAACCATCCGAGACCACTCCCCCTCAACCATCCGAGACCACTCCCCCTCAACCATCCGAGACCACTCCCACCCCACAACCATCCGAGACCACTCCCCCCTCAACCATCCGAGACCACTCCCACCCTCAACCATCCGAGACCACTCCCCCTCAACCATCCGAGACCACTCCCACCCTCAACCATCCGAGACCACTCCCACCCTCAACCATCCGAGACCACTCCCCCTCAACCATCCGAGACCACTCCCCCCTCAACCATCCGAGACCACTCCCACCCTCAACCATCCGAGACCACACCCACCCTCAACCATCCGAGACCACACCCACCCTCAACCATCCGAGACCACTCCCACCCTCAACCATCCGAGACCACTCCCCCCTCAACCATCCGAGACCACTCCCACCCCACCCTCAACCATCAACCGAGACCACTCCCCCTCAACCATCCGAGACCACACCCCCTCAACCATCCGAGACCACTCCCACCCTCAACCATCCGAAACCACACCCACCCTCAACCATCCGAGACCACACCCACCCACAACCATCCGAGACCACACCCCCCTCAACCATCCGAGACCACTCCCACCCTCAACCATCCGAGACCACACCCACCCTCAACCATCCGAGACCACACCCCCCTCAACCATCCGAGACCACTCCCACCCTCAACCATCCGAGACCACTCCCACCCTCAACCATCCGAGACCACTCCCACCCTCAACCATCCGAGACCACTCCCCCTCAACCATCCGAGACCACTCCCCCTCAACCATCCGAGACCACTCCCCCTCCTCAACCATCCGAGACCACTCCCCCTCAACCATCCGAGACCACTCCCCCCTCAACCATCCGAGACCACTCCCACCCTCAACCATCCGAGACCACTCCCCCTCAACCATCCGAGACCACTCCCCCCTCAACCATCCGAGACCACTCCCCCTCAACCATCCGAGACCACTCCCACCCTCAACCATCCGAGACCACTCCCACCCTCAACCATCCGAGACCACTCCCCCTCAACCATCCGAGACCACTCCCACCCTCAACCATCCGAGACCACTCCCACCCTCAACCATCCGAGACCACTCCCCCTCAACCATCCGAGACCACTCCCACCCTCAACCATCCGAGACCACTCCCCCCTCAACCATCCGAGACCACTCCCCCTCAACCATCCGAGACCACTCCCCCCCTCAACCATCCGAGACCATTCGGGTGGTTAATCTAATAGACTCTACAGATTGCATGTTGAAGATAAATACTTTTACTAAGAGTATTGGTATATTAGTAATTGACTGACCCGGTCTCTCCAGATCTCCTAACAGTACTATTTCCAGGGTCAATTTTCGATCAGTGTTATGCATTTTCAGCCATTCCTGAACCTGAGACCAGAACCAGGCAACCTGAGGGCAACACCAAAACAAATGGTCTATTGATTCTGTGTCCTCACAACAAATACTGCAGAGCTTCGATGATTTTATGCCCCAAATATTCATCATTTTGTTGGTGGCAAGAATTCAATATAATAATTTTAGCTGAAAAGCACGAAGTCTTGAATCCTGCGTTGTTTTATATATCAACTCAGACACCCTGTACCATGGAATCAGTACATCAAACATCTCTTCACAACTATGTTACAATCTGTATGGCACAGCTGTCAACATCCTGGTCCTCAAATTAAACTGGTATACTTTCCTATCTATGCTATTTCTATTCCTCTTGTCAGTTTCGATCCTTTATATTGGGCAGACAGACCAGTTCCCTACCTCCCCCAGCTGCCACCTGCCTCCTCCAGTTTTGATCCTTTATATTGGGCAGACAGACCAGTTCCCTACCTCCTCCAGCTGCCACCTGCCTCCTCCAGTTTTGATCCTTTATATTGGGCAGACAGACCAGTTCCCTACCTCCCCAGCTGCCACCTGCCTCCTCCAGTATTGATCCTTTATATTGGGCAGACAGACCCGTTCCCTACCTCCTCCAGCTGCCACCTGCCTCCTCCAGTATTGATCCTTTATATTGGGCAGACAGACCAGTTCCCTACCTCCCCCAGCTGCCACCTGCCTCCTCCAGTATTGATCCTTTATATTGGGCAGACAGACCAGTTCCCTACCTCCCCCAGCTGCCACCTGCCTCCTCCAGTATTGATCCTTTATATTGGGCAGACAGACCCGTTCCCTACCTCTTCCCACTGCCACCTGCCTCCTCCAGTATTGATCCTTTATATTGGGCAGACAGACCAGTTCCCTACCTCCTCCCACTGCCACCTGCCTCCTCCAGTATTGATCCTTTATATTGGGCAGACAGACCAGTTCCCTACCTCCCCCACCTGCCACCTGCCTCCTCCAGTATTGATCCTTTATATTGGGCAGACAGACCAGTTCCCTACCTCCCCCACCTGCCACCTGCCTCCTCCAGTATTGATCCTTTATATTGGGCAGACAGACCAGTTCCCTACCTCCTCCCACTGCCACCTGCCTCCTCCAGTATTGATCCTTTATATTGGGCAGACAGACCAGTTCCCTACCTCCCCACCTGCCACCTGCCTCCTCCAGTATTGATCCTTTATATTGGGCAGACAGACCAGTTCCCTACCTCCCCCACCTGCCACCTGCCTCCTCCAGTATTGATCCTTTATATTGGGCAGACAGACCAGTTCCCTACCTCCCCCAGCTGCCACCTGCCTCCTCCAGTATTGATCCTTTATATTGGGCAGACAGACCAGTTCCCTACCTCCCCCACCTGCCACCTGCCTCCTCCAGTATTGATCCTTTATATTGGGCAGACAGACCAGTTCCCTGCCTCCTCCCAGCTGCCTCCTCCAGTATTGATCCTTTATATTGGGCAGACAGACCAGTCCCCTGCCTCCTCCCACCTGCCTCCTCCAGTATTGATCCTTTATATTGGGCAGACAGACCAGATCCCTACCTCCTCCCACTGCCACCTGCCTCCTCCAGTATTGATCCTTTATATTGGGCAGACAGACCAGTTCCCTACCTCCCCCAGCTGCCACCTGCCTCCTCCAGTATTGATCCTTTATATTGGGCAGACAGACCAGTTCCCTACCTCCCCCACCTGCCACCTGCCTCCTCCAGTATTGATCCTTTATATTGGGCAGACAGACCAGTTCCCTGCCTCCTCCCACCTGCCTCCTCCAGTATTGATCCTTTATATTGGGCAGACAGACCAGTCCCCTGCCTCCTCCCACCTGCCTCCTCCAGTATTGATCCTTTATATTGGGCAGACAGACCAGTTCCCTACCTCCTCCCACTGCCACCTGCCTCCTCTAGTTTTGATCCTTTATATTGGGCAGACAGACCCGTTCCCTACCTCCCCCAGCTGCCACCTGCCTCCTCCATCATTTAAGAACAAAATTCCCTTTTCAAACATCTTTCCCATAAATACAGGTATTTTATCAACCAGCACATTTGAGTTCAGCCATAATATTTAATGTAATATTTGTTCTCTCTCTTCAGGGGGATGAAATTGAAATTGTAGCCTTCATCCTCTTTCTATCTCGCATCATACCCCCACTGCTGACACCATACCCCCACTACTGACATCATACCCCACTGCTGACACCATACCCCCACTACTGACATCATACCCCCACTGCTGACACCATACCCCCACTACTGACATCATACCCCCACTACTGACATCATACCCCCACTACTGACATCATACCCCCACTACTGACATCATACCCCCACTGCTGACACCATACCCCCACTGCTGACATCATACCCCCACTACTGACATCATACATCCCCCACTGCTGACATCATACCCCCACTGCTGACATCATACCCCTACTGCTGACATCATACCCCCACTGCTGACATCATACCCCCACTGCTGACATCATACCCCCACTACTGACATCTGTTCCCTGGTGTAGCTCAGTAAGTTCTAGAGAAATACAGGACATGCTGTATAACACACACACACACACACACACACACACACACACACACACACACACACACACACACACACACAGACACAGGAGACACACATTCAGGGACTCACCATTGCTGCCTCTCTGGCTTCTCCTGTTTTTCACTTCCATTGATCAGAGTCAGACCCCAACTACAGAGAGAGAGAGATAGGAAACATCACAGTCAGATCCTGACTACAGAGAGATAGATAAAAGAGAGATAGGAAACATTAACTTCTTATGGCTGCAGGGGCAGTATTGAGTAGCTTGGATGAAAAGGTGCCCAGAGTAAACTGCCAGCTCCTCAGTCTCAGTTGCTAATATATGCATATTATTATTAGTATTGGTTAGAAAACACTCTAAAGATTCCAAAACTGTCAAAATATTGTCTGTGAGTATAACAGAACTGATATTGCAGGCGAAACCCTGAGGAAAATCAAACCAGGAAGTGGCTTCTATTTTGAAAACTCCATGTTCCATAGCCTCCCTTTGCTCCATTTAAAGGGATATTAACCAGAATACTTTTCCTATCGCTTCCTCAAGGGGTCAACAGTCTTCAGACATAGTTTCAGGCTTTTATTTTGAAAAATGAGCCAGAACGATAACATCGTGTCAAGTGGTCACATGGGTTTTGCTCGCGCAACAGAGTTTGGGCTGCCATTGCCTTTCCCTCTCCTACTGATAATGACATTTGCAGTTGATATATTATCGATTACATATTTTAAAAACAACATGAGGATTGGTTATAAAAAACTGTGGACATTACGGAAAATATTTGGAATTTGTCTGCGTTGTCGTGACCGCTCTTTCCTGTGGATTTATGAACATAACGCGCCAAACAAAAGGAGGTATTTTGGGTATAAAAATAATCTTTATGGAACAAAAGGAACATTTATTGTGTAACTGGGAGTCTTGTGAGTGAAAACATCCAAAGATCATCAAAGGTAAACGATTAATTTGATTGCTTTTCTGATTTTCGTGACCAAGCTACTTGATGCTAAGTGTACATAATGTTTTGTCGAGCGATCAATAAACTTACACCAACACTTGGATTGCTTTCGCTGTAAAGCATATTTTCAAAATCTGACACGACAGGTGGATTAACAAAAGGCTAAACTGTGTTTTCCTATATTGCACTTGTGATTTCATGAATATAAATATTTTTAGTAATATTGTTTGAATGTGGCGCTATGCAATTCAGCGGTTGTTGATGACAATTATCCTGTTAACGGGATTGCAGCCATAACAAGTTAACCTGTTGAGTGTAGGGGGCAGTATTTTGAAGTTTGGATGAAAAACGTACCCAAATGAAACTGCCTATTTCTCAGGCCCAGAATCTAGAATATGCACATAATTGTCAGATTAGGGCAGAAAACACTAAAGTTTCCAAAACTGTCAAAATATTGTCTGTGAGTATAACAGAAATGATATTGCAGGCGAAAACCTGAGGAAAATCCAACAAGGAAGTACCTAAGAGAAACGAATCTCCCTGTTCCATTGCATGCCTTCCCTCCATTTAAAGGGATATCAACCAGATTCCTTTCCCTATGGCTTCCACACTGTGTGAACAGTCTTTAGACATAGTTTCAGGCTTTTATTCTGAAAAATGAGCGAGAAGAATCACATCGTGTCAGTGGATGGCTGGGTGCCAGCAGAGTTTTGCATGCGCAACAGCTTGGAGCATACATTTTCTCTCTCTCTCCTATTGAAAAAGCTATGGTCCGGTTGAAATATTATCGATTATTTATTGTAAAAACAACCTGAGGATTGATTATAAAAAACACTTGACATGTTTCTACAAACTTTACGGATACTATTTGGAATTTTCGTCTGTCCAGGATTTCTGAACAAAACACGCCAAACAAATGGAGGTCTTTTGGATATAAAAATAATCTTTATGGAACAAAAGGAACATTTATTGTGTAACTGGGAGTCTCGTGAGTGCAAACATCCAAAGATCATCAAAGGTAAGCGATTCATTTTATTGCTTTTCTGACTTTCGTGACCAATCTACTTTGCTGCTAGCTGTTTGTAATGTTTTGTCTGCTGAGAGAGATGTCCTTACATAAACGCTTGGTATGCTTTTGCTGTAAATCTGACACGCCAGGTGGATTAACAACAAGCCAAGCTGTGTTTTGCTATATTGCACTTGTGATTTCATGAAAATTAAATATTTTTAGTAATTTAATTTGAATTTGAGGCTCATCGGGTGTGTGGCGAAAATGATCCCGCTAATGGGATGGTGCGCCAAGATTAAGTGAGTGGAGATTTAGCAGCAGACAGACAGACAAAGGAGACGGTATAGGACTGTCCTGCCTTCTCTACTGTCAGCTACTGTTCTCTAGTCACTAAAGAACAGGACTGTGGAGTGAGACTGCTCTATAACAGTCTCTCTCTCTCTCAGAGAGAGGGAGAGGGGAAAGACAAGGAGAGGGTGAGACACAGGGAGAGGTGTTCTGACCAGTTGGGTGGTCATGGGACAGGCAGGAAGAGAGGACAGAGGTGCTCTGACCAGGCAGGAGGAGAGGACAGAGAGGTGTTCTGATCAGGCAGGGGGAGAGGACAGAGAGGTGTTCTGACCAGGCAGGAGGAGAGGACAGAGTGGTGTTCTGATCAGGCAGGAGGAGAGGACAGAGAGGTGACCTGACCAGGCAGGAGGAGAGAACAGAGAGGTGACCTGACCAGGCAGGAGGAGAGGACAGAGAGGTGTTCTGACCAGGTGGGTGGTCGTAGTTTCTTCTTGATGCCTAGATAGACCCTCAGGTTCTTCACCTGCCATTCCCTCTCTGGACGATTACTCTACAGGGACACAAAACAGACAGATTAGATGTTTAGATGTTTTTGTGTGTGTGTTTGTGTGTGTGTTTTTGTGTGTGTGTGTGTTTTTGTGTGTGTGTGTGTGTGTCTCTTACCCGCACTTCCTTGTACATCCTGAGGGAGGCAGTGCTCAGGATGAAGTAGCGGTCGTGGAAGCTGCCGGTATTCAGTCCCAATCCCAGAATGCTCCTCTCCTCCCGGAACTTCACCATCCCGTGCTTGGACACATCCACTTTACTGGCTATGGGGGAACGAGATGTACCAAATCAGAAACAGCATAGGGGTAATAGCAGAGCTGAGAAGTCAATTAAATTGTGTGTGTGCTGAGAACGTTGATATATGTATTTTGTTTTCAATGGGAGTGAACAGACTGTTTTGCAGCACAGACTGGAATATGTTCTGAGATTCCTCCAATGGCATTGAGGAGTACACCTCATCTGTCATTGGCTTCCTCAATAAGTGCACCGATGACGTCGTCCCCACAGTGAACGTACGTACATACCCCAACCAGAAGCCATGGATTACAGGCAACATCCGCACTGAGCTAAAGGCTAGAGCTGCCACTTTCAAGGAGTGGGCCTCTAACCCGGAAGCTTATAAGAAATACCGCTATGCCCTCCAATGAACCATCAAACAGGCACAGCCGAGAGCTGCCCAGTGACACGAGCATACCAGACGAGCTAAACTACTTCTAGGCTCGCTTCG
>NC_056442.1:50550862-50563362 GCF_018296145.1 Oncorhynchus tshawytscha | reverse complement strand
TCTCTCTGTCCACTCACTCCTTTCCTCCTTCTGGCTGACCTCTCATCTCTCTGTCCACTCACTGGTCTCCTCCTCACTGGTCTCCTCCTTCTGGCTGACCTCTCACTGACCTCTCTCTCTGTCCACTCACGGGTCTCCTCCTTCTGACTGACCTCTCATCTCTCTGTCCACTCACCGGTCTCCTCCTTCTGACTGACCTCTCATCTCTCTGTCCACTCACCGGTCTCCTCCTTCTGACTGACCTCTCATCTCTCTGTCCACTCACCGGTCTCCTCCTTCTGACTGACCTCTCATCTCTCTGTCCACTCACCGGTCTCCTCCTTCTGGCTGACCTCTCATCTCTCTCTCCACTCACCCATCTCCTCCTTCTGGCTGACCTCTCATCTCTCTCTCCACTCACCCATCTCCTCCTTCTGGCTGACCTCTCATCTCTCTGTCCACTCACCGGTCTCCTCCTTCTGGCTGACCTCTCATCTCTCTGTCCACTCACCCATTTCCTCCTTCTGGCTGACCTCTCATCTCTCTGTCCACTCACTCCTTTCCTCCTTCTGGCTGACCTCTCATCTCTCTGTCCACTCACCGGTCTCCTCCTTCTGACTATCTCCTCCACTCACTCCATTCCTCCTTCTGGCTGACCTCTCATCTCTCTGTCCACTCCTTCCGGTCTCCTCCTCCTTCCTCTCATCTCTCTGTCCACTCACCGGTCTCCTCCTTCTGACTGACCTCTCATCTCTCTGTCCACTCACCGGTCTCCTCCTTCTGACTGACCTCTCATCTCTCTGTCCACTCACCGGTCTCCTCCTTCTGGCTGACCTCTCATCTCTCTGTCCACTCACCGGTCTCCTCCTTCTGGCTGACCTCTCATCTCTCTGTCCACTCACCGGTCTCCTCCTTCTGGCTGATCTCCCAGCAGCTCCAGTAGTCTTTCTCTCTGACCTGGATCTTCCGCCGGTCCAGAATCTCACAGGTCAGCTCTGCTGCCGTCATAGAACCAGGGATCTGGAGGGGAGAGCAGTGGAGGGAGTGAGATTCAGGACCGCTTCTTACTCTCTTTATTTCCCTATCATGATAAAGGTGAGATCATAAGGGGTTAGGTAAGGTCAGAGGTGAGAGGTCACCTTGACATGCTGCTCTGTCGTCTCCTTCTTCTCCTCCAGGTACACTGTACAGATGAAGTCACCTGCTGACCCCGACGCCTGCACAACGCATACACACACACACACGCACGCACACACGCAAATTTAAGTAGTGTTAAAGCACATTGGGTTACTGCAGAACACTGTATGATATAAGAAGGTAGTGTGACTCACAGAAGCCTTGGTGTTGAGGTGTGTGTGTGAGTACTGTATGACTCACAGTCGCCTTGGTGTTGAGGTGAGTGTGTGAGTACTGTATGACTCACAGAAGCCTTGGTGTTGTGGAGGTGTGTGTGAGTACTGTATGACTCACAGAAGCCTTGGTGTTGAGGTGTGTGTGTGAGAGTACTGTATGACTCACAGAAGCCTTGGTGTTGTGGAGGTGTGTGTGAGTACTGTATGACTCACAGAAGCCTTGGTGTTGTTGAGGTGTGTGTGAGTACTGTATGACACACAAAGCCTTGGTGTTGAGGTGTGTGTGTGAGTACTGTATGACTCACAGAAGCCTTGGTGTTGAGGTGTGTGTGAGTACTGTATGACTCACAGAAGCCTTGGTGTTGAGGTGTGTGTGTGTGAGTACTGTATGACTCACAGAAGCCTTGGTGTTGAGGTGTGTGTGAGTACTGTATGACTCACAGAAGCCTTGGTGTTGAGGTGTGTGTGAGTACTGTATGACTCACAGAAGCCTTGGTGTTGAGGAGGTGTGTGTGAGTACTGTATGACTCACAGAAGCCTTGGTGTTGAGGTGTGTGTGTGTACTGTATGACTCACAGAAGCCTTGGTGTTGTGGAGGTGTGTGTGAGTACTGTATGACTCACAAAGCCTTGGTGTTGAGGTGTGTGTGTGAGTACTGTATGATTCACAGAAGCCTTGGTGTTGAGGTGTGTGTGTGAGTACTGTATGACTCACAAAGCCTTGGTGTTGAGGTGTGTGTGTGAGTACTGTATGACTCACAAAGCCTTGGTGTTGAGGTGTGTGTGTGAGTACTGTATGACTCACAGAAGCCTTGGTGTTGACGTGAGTGTGTGAGTACTGTGTGACTCACAGAAGCCTTGGTGTTGAGGTGTGTGTGTGAGTACTGTGTGACTCACAGAAGCCTTGGTGTTGAGGTGTGTGTGTGAGTACTGTATGACTCACAGAAGCCTTGGTGTTGAGGTGTGTGTGTGAGTACTGTATGACTCACAAAGCCTTGGTGTTGAGGTGTGTGTGTGAGTACTGTATGATTCACAAAGCCTTGGTGTTGAGGTGTGTGTGTGAGTACTGTGTGACTCACAGAAGCCTTGGTGTTGTGGAGGTGTGTGTGAGTACTGTATGACTCACAGAAGCCTTGGTGTTGTGGAGGTGTGTGTGAGTACTGTATGACTCACAGAAGCCTTGGTGTTGAGGTGTGTTGTGAGTACTGTATGACTCACAGAAGCCTTGGTGTTGAGGTGTGTGTGTGAGTACTGTATGACTCACAGAAGCCTTGGTGTTGAGGTGTGTTGTGAGTAGTGTATGACTCACAGAAGCCTTGGTGTTGAGGTGTGTGTGAGTACTGTATGACTCACAGAAGCCTTGGTGTTGAGGTGTGTGTGAGTACTGTATGACTCACAGAAGCCTTGGTGTTGAGCCTTGGTGTTGTGTGTGTGAGTACTGTATGACTCACAGAAGCCTTGGTGTTGAGGTGTGTGTGAGTACTGTATGACTCACAGAAGCCTTGGTGTTGAGGTGTGTGTGAGTACTGTATGACTCACAGAAGCCTTGGTGTTGAGAAGGTGTGTGTGAGTACTGTATGACTCACAGAAGCCTTGGTGTTGAGAAGGTGTGTGTGAGTACTGTTTGACTCACAGAAGCCTTGGTGTTGAGGTGTGTGTGTGAGTACTGTATGACTCACAGAAACCTTGGTGTTGAGGTGTGTGTGTGAGTACTGTATGACTCACAGAAGCCTTGGTGTTGAGGTGTATGTGTGAGTACTGTATGACTCACAGGGACGCTGGAGTTGTGGTTCAACTTCTCTCTGACTTTAATGATGGCCGTGATCTCATCCAGCTGTCTTTTCAGCTGCAGCTCATCCACCTGAACCGCAAAACAACCACACATGGTCAACCACACACAGTCAACCACACACGGTCAACCACACACGGTCAACCACACACGGTCAACCACACACGGTCAACCACCAACGGTCAACCACCCACGGTCAACCACCCATGGTCAACCACCCACAGTCAACCACCCACAGTCAACCACCTACAGTCAACCACCCACGGTCAACCACCCACAGTCAACCACCCACAGTCAACCACACACGGGCAACCACACACGGGCAACCACACACGGTCAACCACACACGGTCAACCACCCACGGTCAACCGCCCACGGTCAACCACATGACAAAACAACATGATCGTATTTTTGGATCCTCTGGAAGGAGAAGAGACACAGTCTGGTATCAATAACCATGACAGCCTTGAGTTGGGGAGGAGCACTTTGGGGTAGAGGTCAGGTCAGATGAAGTGAGGAAGAACAGATATCACTAAGGTTCTGCCTAGCAACAGAGATGCATTGGCTGTTCAGTTGTGGAGGAGGAGACTTAGCGCAGGAGAAAGGGTTAAATATAAGTGCTTGTGTGAAACGTTTTTTTCATCTGAATTACAGCTGTAACGACCCTTTGGGAAGAATTAAACTTGGTTCATCTTCTCTAGTGTCCATGATGTATTTACTCTGAGAAATTAGAACCTGACAGTATATAACGACTCACTCCATGGTTGAAACATCATTGACCAACTCACAGTGTAGTCACCCCCCTACCAAACACTGTAGTCACCCCCCCAAACACTACCAAACACTGTAGTCACCCCCTACCAAACACTGTAGTCACCCCCTACCAAACACTGTAGTCACCCCCTACCAAACACTGTAGTCACCCCCTACCAAACACTGTAGTCACCCCCTACCAAACACTGTAGTCACCCCCTACCAAACACTGTAGTCACCCCTACCAAACACTGTAGTCACCCCCCTAAAAAACACTGTAGTCACCCCCCTACCAAACACCAAAGTCATACCCCTACCAAACACCAGAGGGCAGAAGAGAGCTAGTGCCTAAACTCAAAGATGACAGAGTGCCGTGGGGATTCCACTATGTACAGATCTAGGATCAGCTTCCTCTACCTTAATCTTAACCTTAAACATTAGCAGGGGAAAATGCTAAACTGACCCAAGATCAGCGTCTATGGGCAATAATGCACTAGTACATTTAAATTTAAGTCATTTAGCAGACGCTCTTATCCAGCGCGACTTACAGGAGCAATTAGGGTTAAGTGCCTTGCTCAAGGGCACATCAGCAGATTGTTCAGCTTGTCGGACTCAGGGATTCAAACCAGCACCTTTTCGGTTACTGGCTCAATGCTCTAAACTGCTAGGCTAGCTGCCGCCTCTGAGGTTAGGGGTCAGGGGTTAGAGCTAACAGGATCTCTGATCTCAAAGACGTCCGTGTAGTGCTCTATGAGGTCAGGGGTTAGAGCTAACAGGATCTCTGATCTCAAAGACGTCCGTGTAGTGCTCTATGAGGTCAGGGGTTAGAGCTAACAGGGTCTCTGACCTCAAAGACGTCCGTGTAGTGCTCTATGAGGTCAGGGTCAGGGGTTAGAGCTAACAGGATCTCTGACCTCAAAGACGTCCGTGTAGTGCTCTATGAGGTTAAGGGTCAGGGGTTAGAGCTAACAGCGTCTCTGACCTCAAAGACATCCATGTAGTGCTCTATGTGGTCAGGGGTTAGGGGTTAGAGCTAACAGCATCTCTGACCTCAAAGACGTCCATGTAGTGCTCTATGAGGTTAAGGGTCAGGGGTCAGAGCTAACAGGATCTCTGACCTCAAAGATGTCCGTGTAGTGCTCTATGAGGTTAAGGGTCAGGGGTCAGAGCTAACAGCGTCTCTGACCTCAAAGACGTCCGTGTAGTGCTCTATGAGGTCAGGGGTTAGAGCTAACAGGGTCTCTGACCTCAAAGACGTCTGTGTAGTGCTCTATGAGGTCAGGGGTCAGGGGTTAGAGCTAACAGCGTCTCTGACCTCAAAGACGTCCGTGTAGTGCTCTATGAGGTTAGGGGTCAGGGGTTAGAGCTAACAGTGTCTCTGACCTCAAAGACGTCCGTGTAGTGCTCTATGAGGTTAGGGGTCAGGGGTTAGAGTTTACAGCGTCTCTGACCTCAAAGACGTCCGTGTAGTGCTCTATGAGGTTAGGGGTCAGGGGTTAGAGCTAACAGCGTCTCTGACCTCAAAGACGTCCGTGTAGTGCTCTATGAGGTTAGGGGTCAGGGGTTAGAGTTTACAGGATCTCTGACCTCAAAGACGTCCGTGTAGTGCTCTATGAGTTCCTCTACGACGAGGCCAGCTGTGTAATCCTTCCCGTCGCTCTGGAACAGTGTTGGGCCAAATACTATAGCCAGGTTATGGAGATTCATCTGGTTCAGCTCTGCAAACCGCTGCACACTGTGGACAACACACACACCGTTACACTCTGACCTGAGGGGTGTGTGTGTGTGTTTATATGTGTCTCACCAGTAGAGGTGGTTGACCAGGGCTCGTAGCGTGGCCTTGTTGACTCTGGGCAGCTGGCTTAGCAGCAGCTGGTACTGACAGATCTTTCTGCTCTCCTCTGGGATCACTGACAGACAACACACACACAGCCAAGCATGTTTAATTCAGTTAGGTCACGTTTGGTTCCTAGTGAATACACCCCTGCTATATAGTACCTCACCCCTATTTTAGGGTGAGTGTCGGGAGTTGGGGTTAGAGTGTAGGGTGCTACGGTTAGGGTGTACGGTGTTTGGGTTAGGGTATAAGGGTAGTGGTTAGGATGTAGGGGTAGGAGTTAGGGTGTACGGGGTAGGAGTTAGGGTGTAGGGGTAGTGGTTAGGGTGTAGGGGTAGTGGTTAGGGTGTAGGGGTAGTGGTTAGGGTGTAGGGGTTAGGGTGTAGGGTTAGTGGTTAGGGTGTAGGGGTAGGAGTTAGGGTGTAGGGCTAGTGGTTAGGGTGTAAGGCTAGTGGTTAGGGTGTTGGGGTTAGGGGTAGGGGTTAAGGGTAGGATTAGGGAATTAGGGGTAAGGGTGTAGGGGTTAGGGTGTAGGGGTAGTGGTTAGGGTGTAGGGGTAGGAGTTAGGGTGTAGGGGTAGGAGTTAGGGTGTAGGGCAAGTGGTTAGGGTGTAGAGGTTAGGGTGTAGGTGTAGTGGTTAGGGTGTTGGGGTTAGGGAGTTAGGGGTAAGGGTGTAGGGGTAGGGGTTAGGGTGTTGGGGTTAGGGGTAGGGGTTAAGGTTAGGGTGTAGGGGTTAGGGTGTAGGGGTTAGGGTGTAGGGGTAGTGGTTAGGGTGTTGGGGTAGGGGTTAAGGGTAGGGTTAAGGAGTTAGGGGTAGGGGTTAGGGTGTAGGGGTTAGGGGTTTTGTATACATTTCATTATATTTCAACCTCTTTTTTTCCATTTTCGAATAAAATATACCTTCCTGCAACCCGCCTCACCCAATGTGGTACGGATCTGCAATTCTTTAGACCTTATAACTGGAACCTCCAACAGAGGCTTGCCATCAGCAGCTAGGCAGCTAATTAGCTACTAGCTTTTTAGTCATCGTTAGCCACTGCTAGCGGTCTTTACCTTTTAGCTCGGACTCCAGCCACTTTAGCCCGGATAGCCTGGATAATACCTGCCAGTCTGCACAGCACCATATCAGCCCTGAGCATATCAGACTGCTTTTTTATCCACTACATCACCGGATTGCTGCCGCAAGCTCTGGACCATTACACCGGATCTTCACAGCTAGCTAGTTGCTACCGAGTGGCTATTGTGGCTAACGCCGTTGTCCAGAAGCAAGCACCAGTTAGCCTCGAGCTAGCCTCGAGCTAGGCCCATTTCCCGGCTAGCTAACAAAGTACACCAACTACAATACCTCTCTTCCCAATTACCCTGGACCCTTTGTCGACACGGAGCCCCGCCGATCCATCACAACTGGTCTGCTGACATAATCCAGACGATGTGCTGGTGTTGATCCATCTGCTATCCCCGGCCTGCTAGCTTCCTGAACGCCGTGTCTCCTGCTCGCCTTGCTTAATAATCGACTACCGAACAGCTCCCTGTTTCATCTTTGCTGCTCATTGGACCCTGTGATCACTCAGATACACAGTTGATGCCTGCTGGACTGTACATTAACACAGTACTTCATTTTGTTTATCTGTCGGCCCCAGCCTCGAACTCAGGCCCTGTGTGTAGATACCTGACCCTCTCTGCCCATTCAACGCCATTATACCAGTTGTTATCTCACCCATTGTTGTTGTAGCTCTCCCAATCAACACCTGTGATTGCTTTATGCCTCTCTCTAATGTCAATATGCCTTGTATCCTGTTGCTTGGGGCAGCTCTCATTGTTTTACTTTACTGCGGAGCCCTTAATCCTGCTCAACATGCCTCAAATAGCCCCCTTGTCCCACCCCCACACATGCGGAGACCGCACCTAGCTTAACTGGAACCTCCAGAGATAAAACCTCTCTCATTGTCACTCAATGCCTAGGTTTATCCCCAGTGTACTCGCATCCTACCATACCCTTGTCTGTACACTATGCCCTGAATCTATCCTACCACGCCCAGAAATCTGCTCCTTTTATTCTCTGTTCCCAAAGCACTAGACGACCAGTTCTTATAGCCTTTAGCCGTACCCTTATCTTACTCCTCCTCTGTTCCTCTGGTGATGTAGAGGTTAACCCAGGCCCTGTGTGTCCCCAGGCACTTTCATTTGTTGGCTTCTGCAACTGTAGAAGTCATGGGTTCATGCATGTTAACATCAGAAGCCTCCTCCCTAAGTTTGCTTTATTCACTGCTTTAGCACACTCCGCCAACTGTGATGTCCTAGCCGTGTCTGAATCCTGGCTTAGGAAGGCCACCAAAAATTCTGAAATTTCCATTCCCAATTACAACATTTTCCGTCAAGACAGAACTGCTAAAGGGGGCGGAATTGCAATCTACAGTAGAGATAGCCTGCAGAGTTCTGTCATACTATCCAGGTCTAAGCCTAAACAGCTTCTACTTTTAAAGATCCATCTCCCCAGAAATAAGTCACTGTTGCTGCTTGTTATAGACCCCCCTCAGCTCCCAGCTGTGCCCTGGACTGTGAATGTGAATTGATTGTCCCCCATCTATCGTCAGAGTTTGTACTGTTAGGTGACCTAAATTGGGATATGCTTAACACCCCGTCCATCCTACAATCTAAAGTAGATACCCTCAATCTCACACAAATGATCAAGGAACCTACCAGGTACAACCCCAAATCCGTAAACATGGGCACCCTCATAGATATCATCCTGACCAACTTGCCCTCTAAATACACCTCTGCTGTCTTCAACCAGGATCTCAGTGATCATTGCCTCATTGGCTGCGTCCGTTATGGGTCCGCAGTCAAATGACCACCCCTCATCACTGTCAAGCGCTCCCTAAAACACTTCTGTGAGCAGGCCTTTCTAATCGACCTGGCCTGGGTATCCAGGAAGGATATTGACCACATCCCGTCAGTAGAGGATGCCTGGTTGTTCTTTAAATGTGCTTTCCTCACCATTAAATAAGCATGCCCCTTTCAAAAAATGTAAAACTAAGAACAGATATAGCCCTTGGTTCACTCCAGACTTGACTGCCCTTGACCAGCACACAACAACTTTTCAGGGAAGTCAGGAACCAATACACACAGCCAGGTAGGAAAGCAAAGGCTAGCTTTTTCAAAGATAATTTTTCATCATGCAGCATGAATTCCAAAAAGTTTTGGGACACTGTAAAGAACCTCCTACCAGCTGCTCACTGCACTGAGACTAGGAACCACTGCCACCAGCAATAAATCCATGATAATTGAGAATTTCAATAAGAATTTCTCTACGGCTGGCCATACTTTCCACCTGGCTACCCAAACTCCGGCCAACAGCTCTGCGCCACCCCGCGGCAACTGGCCCAAAATCAGCTGGGGAAGACAATCAGGACCCCCTTTTCCAAACTACCTGCCCTCCAGGACACCTACACCACCCGATGTTACAGGAAGGCCATAAAGATCATCAAGGACAACAACCACCCGAGCCACTGCCTGTTCACCCCGCTGTCATCCAGAAGGCGAGGTCAGTACAGGTGCATCAAAGCTGGGACCGAGAGACTGAAAAACAGCTTCTATCTCAAGGCCATCAGACTGTTAAACAGCCACCACTAACATTGAGTGGCTGCTGCCAACACACTGACTCAACTCCAGCCACTTTAATCATGGGAATTGATGGGAAATGATGTAAAATATATCACTAGCCACTTTAAACAATGCTACCTAATATAATGTTTACATACCCTACATTATTCATCTCATATGTATATGTATATACTGTACTCTATATCATCTACTGCATCTTTATGTAATACATGTATCACTAGCCACTTTAACTATGCCACTTTGTTTACATACTCATCTCATATGTATATACTGCACTCAATACCATCTACTGTATCTTGCCCATGCCGCTCTGTATCATCACTCATTCATATATCCTTATGTACATATTCTTTATCCCCTTTACACTTGTGTCTATAAGGTAGTAGTTTTGGAATTGTTAATTAGATTACTTGTTGGATTATTACTGCATTGTCGGAACTAGAAGCACAAGCATTTCGCTACACTCGCATTAACATCTGCTAACCATGTGTATGTGACAAATAAGATTTGATTTGATTTAAAGTTATCCGCCGCCATTGTTGCAACCCCTATTACTAGTCTGTTTAACCTCTCTTTCATATTGTCTGAGATTTCTAAAGATTGGAAAGCAGCCGCGGTCATCCTTCTCTTCAAAGGGGGAGACACTCTTCACCCAAACTGTAACAGACCTACATCCATCCTACCCTGCCTTTCTAAAGTCTTCGAAAGTCAAGTGAACAAACAGATCACCAAAAAGTTTGAATCCCACCGTACCTTCTCCGCTATGCAATCTGGTTTCTGAGCTGGTCACGGGTGCACCTCAGCCACGCTCAAGATCCTAAATGATATCATAACCGCCATCGATAAAAGACAGTACTGTGCAGCCGTCTTCATCGACCTGCCCAAGGCTTTAAACTCTGTCAATCACCGTATTCTTATCGGCAGATTCAACATCCTTGGTTTCTCTAATGACTGCCTCGCCTGGTTCACTAACTACTTCTCAGATAGAGTTCAGTGTGTCAAATCAGTGGGCCTGTTGTCCGGACCTCTGGCAGTCTCCATGGGGGTGCCACAGGGTTCAATTCTCGGGCCGACTCTTTTCTCTGTATATATATCAATGATGTCGCTCTTGCTGCGGGTGATTATTTAATCCACCTCTACGCAGACGACACCATTTTGTATACATTTGGCCCTTCTTTGGACACTGTGTTAACAAACCTCCAAATGAGCTTCAATGCAATACAACACTCCTTCCATGGCCTCCAACTGCTCTTAAATGCTAGTAAAACTAAATGCATGGTCTTCAACCGATCACTGCCCGCACCCGCCCGCCTGACTAGCATCACTACTCTGGACGGTTCTGACTTAGAATATGTGGACAACTATAAATACCTAGGTGTCTGGCTAGTCTGTAAACTCTCCTTCCAGACTGACATCAAGCATCTCCAATCCAAAGTTAAATCTAGAATTGGCTTCCTATTTCGCAACAAAGCCTCCTTCACTCATGTTGCCAAACATACCCTCGTAAAACTGACTATCCTACCGATCCTTGACTTCGGCGATGTCATTTACAAAATAGCCTCCAACCCTCTACTCGGCAAATTGGATGCAGTATATCACAGTGCCATCCGTTTTGTCACCAAAGCCCCATATACTACCCACCATTGTGACCCGTATGCTCTCGTTGGCTGGACCTCGCTACATATTCGTCGACATAACCCACTGGCTCCAGGTCATCTATAATTCTTTGCTAGGTAAAGCTCCGCCTTATCTCAGCTCACTGGTCACCATAGCAACACCCACCCGTAGCACGCGCTCCAGCAGGTATATCTCACTGATCATCCCCAAAGCCAACACCTCGTTTGGCCGCCTTTCCATCCAGTTCTCTGCTGCCAATGACTGGAATGAATTCACTGAAGTTGGAGACTCATATCTCCCTCACTAACATGTGTTGTTTTTGTCTCACTGCTTTGCTTTATCTTGACCAGGTCGCAGTTGTAAATGAGAACATGTTCTCAACTGGTTACCTGGTTTAATAAAGGGCAAATAAATAATAAATAACTAAAAGGGTGTAGGGGTAGGGGTTAGGGTGTAGGGGTTAGGGTGTAGAGGTAGGGGTTAGGGTGTAGGGGTTAGGGTGTAGAGGTAGGGGTTAGGGTGTAGAGATAGGGGTTAGGGTGTAGGGTGTAGAGGTAGGGGTTAGGGTGTAGGGGTTAGGGTGTAGAGGTAGGGGTTAGGGTGTAGGGTGTAGAGGTAGGGGTTAGGGTGTAGGGGTTAGGGTGTAGGGTGTAGAGGTAGGGGTTAGGGTGTAGGGTTAGGGTGTAGAGGTAGGGGTTAGGGTGTAGGGTTAGGGTGTAGAGGTAGGGGTTAGGGTGTAGGGTTAGGGTGTAGAGGTAGGGGTTAGGGTGTAGGGGTTAGGGTGTAGGGGTAGGGGTTAGGGTGTAGGGGTTAGGGTGTAGAGGTAGGGGTTAGGGTGTAGGGTTAGGGTGTATGGGGTTAGGGTGTAGAGGTAGGGGTGTAGGGGTAGGGGTTAGGGTGTAGGGTAGGTTGTAGAGGTAGGGGTTAGGGTGTAGGGTTAGGTTGTAGAGGTAGGGGTTAGGGTGTAGGGTTAGGATGTAGAGGTAGGGGTTAGGGTGTAGAGGTTAGGGTGTAGAGGTAGGGTGTAGGGCTCACCAGGTGTGCTGAGCCATGCGCTAGCAGCCTGTATGGTGAACAGTCCCTCTCCAGACTCTCTGAAGAAGCGTTTCAGTGTGTTAGACACGTCGTCCACCTGGTGCTCACCCTCCTTCAGACGCACGCTACGGGCATCACGCCGAAACGCCTCGCACAGCGCCGCCACGCGACTGTTCACACCGCTCTTACGGTAGATACCCTCGGACGTCAGACCTAAAACACACACACACAGATTAAAACTCACACACACACATGAATATACACACACTTCATAACACACACCCTTTCACAACCCATTCTCTTACTGACCAACCAAAACAGAAGTCAGAGGTCAGAGCAGCAGCTAATCAGAGCCCAGAAGGGATTAGGAAGAGTTAGCCGATGTAACAGATTAACATTCCAACCACGAAACAGGAGAAACTACCCAGAACCCAACAGGTTCAGCCTGATCCCCAGTAAGACCAGTGAGTCACTAAGTCAATAGGAAAGAAACAACAGGGAGAAACCACAAGCCT
>NC_056442.1:50475862-50543362 GCF_018296145.1 Oncorhynchus tshawytscha | reverse complement strand
TAGGGAAGGGACTGGATGGGGGACTAGATGGAGGGATTAGGGAAGCGACTAGGGAAGGGACTGGATGGAGGGACTGGATGGAGGGACTAGGGGAAGCGAGTAGGGGAAGGGACTGGATGGAGGGACTAGGGAAGGGACTGGGTGGAGGGACTGGATGGAGGGACTAGGGGAAGCGACTAGGGAAGGGACTGGATGGAGCGACTAGGGAAGGGACTGGATGGAGGGACTAGGGGAAGGGACTGGATGGAAGGACTAGGGGAAGCGACTAGGGAAGGGACTGGATGGAGGGACTGGATGGAGGGACAAGCGGAAGGGACTGGATGGAAGGACTAGGGGAAGGGACTGGATGGAGGGACTGGATGGAAGGACTGGGGAAGGGACTGGATGGAAGGACTGGATGGAAGGACTAGGGAAGCGACTAGGGGAAGGGACTGGATGGAGGGACTAGGGGAAGGGATTAGGGAGGGACTAGGGAAGGGAAGGGGGACTAAAGGAAGGGACTGGATGGAGGGACTAGGGGAAGGGACTGGATGGAGGGACTAGGGGAAGGGACTGGATCGAGGGACTAGGGGAAGGGACTGGATCAAGGGACTAGGGAAGGGACTGGATCAAGGGACTAGGGAAGGGACTGGATCAAGGGACTAGGGAAGGGACTGGATGGAGGGACTAAGGGAAGGGACTGGATGGAGGGACTAGAGGAAGTGATGGAGGGACTAGGGAAAGGGACTGGATGGAGGGACTAGGGGAAGGGACTGGATGGAGGGACTAAGGGAAGGGACTGGATGGAGGGACTAGGGGAAGGGACTGGATGGAAGGACTAGGGGAAGAGACTGGATGGAAGGACTAGGGAAGGGACGAGGGGAAGGGACTGATGGAAGTACTAGGGGAAAGGACTGGTGGAAGGACTAGGGAAGGGACTAGGGATTGGCCTGATGGAAGAACTAGGGAGGGACTAGGGAAGGGACGAGGGGAAGGGACTAAGAGACTAGGGAAGGGACTGATGGAAGGACTAGGGAAGGGACTGGGGAAGGGACGAGGGGAAGGGACTAGGGAAGGGACTAAGAGACTAGAAGAAGGGACTGATGGAAGGACTAGGGAAGGGGCTAGGGAAGGGGCTAGGGAAGGGACTAAGCTACTAGGGGAAGGGACTGATGGAAGGACTAGGGAAGGGACTAGGAGAAGGGACTGGGGGAAGGGACTAGGGAAAGGACTAGGGAAGGGACTGGGGAAGGGACTAGGGGAAGGGACTGATGGAAGGACTAGGGAAGGGACTGGATGGAGGGACTAGTGGAAGGGACTAGAGGAAGGGACTAGTGGAAGGGACTAGAGGAAGGACTAAGAGACTAGGGAAGGGACTAGAGGAAGGGACTAGGGGAAGGGACTGGGGAAGGACTAAGAGACTAGGGAAGGGACTGATGGAAGGACTAGGGGAGGGACTAGGGGAAGGGACGAGGGGAAGGGACGAGGGGAAGGGACTAAGAGACTTGGGGAAGGGACTGATGGAAGGACTAGGGAAGGGACTGGGGAAGGGACTAGAGGAAGGGACTAAGAGACTAGGGAAGGGACTAGAGGAAGGACTAGGGAAGGGACTAAGAGACTAGAAGAAGGGACTGATGGAAGGACTAGGGAAGGGACTAGGGAAGGGGCTAGGGAAGGACTAAGCTACTAGGGGAAGGGACTGATGGAAGGACTAGGGAAGGGACTAGGAGAAGGGACTGGGGAAGGGACTAGGGAAAGGGACTGGGGAAATGGACTAGGGAAGGGACTGATGGAAGGACTAGGGGAAGGGACTAGAGTGAGGGACTAGAGGAAGGGACTAAGAGACTAGGGAAGGGACTAGGGAAGGGACTAAGAGACTAGGGGAAGGGACTGGGGAAGGGACTGGGGAAGGGACTAGGGAAGGACTAGGGAAGGACTAGGGAGGGACTAGGGAAGGGATGAGGGGATGGGACTAAGAGACTAGGGGAAGGGACTGATGGAAGGACTAGGGGAAGGGACTGGGGAATGGACGAGGGGAAGGGACTAAAGGACTAGGGAAGGGACTGGGGGAAGGACTAGGGAAGGGACTGGGGGAAGGGACTGGATGGAAGGACTGGGGGAAGGGACTGGATGGAGGGACTAGGGGAAGGGACTTGAGGAAGGGACTAGTGGAAGGGACTAGAGGAAGGGACTAAGAGACTAGGGAAGGGACTAGAGGAAGGGACTAGGGAAGGGACTGGGGGAAGGGACTAAGAGACTAGGGAAGGGACTGATGGAAGGACTAGGGGAAGGGACTGGGGGAAGGGACGAGGGGAAGGGACTAAGAGACTAGGGGAAGGGACTGATGGAAGGACTACGGGAATGGACTAGGGAAGGGACTGGATGGAGAGACTAGGGAAGGGACTAGGGAAGGGACTGGATGGAGGGACTGGATGGAGGGACTAGGGAAGGGACTAGGGGAAGAGACTGGATGGAGAGACTAGGGAAGGGACTAGGGAAGGGACTGGATGGAGGGACTGGATGGAGGGACTAGGGGAAGCGACTAGGGAAGGGACTGGATGGAGGGACTAGGGGGGAATGGGGGACTGGATGGAGGAAGGGACTAGGGAAGGGACTAAGAGACTAGAAGAAGGGACTGATGGAAGGACTAGGGAAGGGACTATGGGGAAGGGGGACTAGGGGGAAGGGACTAAGACTAGGGAAGGGACTGATGGAAGGACTAGGGGGAAGGGACTAGGGAAGGGACTGGATGGAAGGACTAGGGAAAGGGAAGGACTGGATGGGGGAAATGGACTAGGGAAGGGACTGATGGAAGGACTAGGGAAGGGACTATGGAGGGACTGATGGAAGGACTAGAGGAAGGGACTAAGGACTGGGGAAGGGACTAGGGAAGGGACTAAGGGACTAGGGAAGGGACTAGGGGGGAAGGGACTGGGGAAGGGACTAGGAAGGGGAAGGACTAGGGAAGGACTAGGGAGGGACTAGGGAAGGGACTGATGGGGGATGGGACTAAGAGACTAGGGAAGGGACTGATGGAAGGACTAGGGAAGGGACTAGGGGGGAATGGACTAGGGGAAGGGACTAAAGGACTAGGGAAGGGACTGGGGGAAGGACTAGGGAAGGGACTGGATGGGGGAAGGGACTGGATGGAAGGACTGGGGGAAGGGACTGGATGGAGGGACTAGGGGAAGGGACTTGAGGAAGGGACTAGGGTGGAAGGGACTAGAGGAAGGGACTAAGAGACTAGGGAAGGGACTAGAGGAAGGACTAGGGAAGGGACTGGATGGAGGGGGGAAGGGACTGGAAGAGACTAGGGAAGGGACTGATGGAAGGACTAGGGAAGGGACTGGGGGAAGGGACTAGAGGAAGGGGAAGGGACTAAGAGACTAGGGAAGGGACTGATGGAAGGACTAGGGAAGGGACGGGAATGGACTAGGGAAGGGACTGGATGGAGAGACTAGGGGAAGGGACTAGGGAAGGGACTGGATGGAGGGACTGGATGGAGGGACTAGGGGAAGGGACTAGGGGAAGAGACTGGATGGAGGGACTAGGGGAAGGGACTAGGGGAAGGGACTGATGGAGGGACTGGATGGAGGGACTAGGGAAGGGACTAGGGGAAGGGACTGGATGGAGGGACTAGGGGAAGGGACTGGATGGGGGACTGGATGGAGGGATTAGGGAAGGGACTAGGGAAGGGACTGGATGGAGGGACTGGATGGAGGGACTATGGGAAGGACTAGGGAAGGGACTAGGGGAAGGGACTGGATGGAGGGACTAGGGAAGGGACTGGGTGGAGGGACTGGATGGAGGGACTAGGGGAAACGACTAGGGGGGAAGGGACTGGATGGAGGGACTAGGGAAGGGACTGGATGGAGGGACTAGGGAAGGGACTGGATGGAAGGACTAGGGAAGGGACTGGGGAAGGACTGGATGGAGGGACTGGATGGAGGGACAAGCGGAAGGGACTGGATGGAAGGACTAGGGAAGGGACTGGATGGAGGGACTGGATGGAAGGACTGGGGGAAGGGACTTGGTAGAGGGACTGGATGGAAGGACTAGGGGAAGGACTAGGGAAGGGACTGGATGGAGGGACTAGGGAAGGGATTAGGGAGGGACTAGGGAAGGGACTAAGGGAAGGGACTAAAGGAAGGGACTGGATGGAGGGACTAGGGAAGGGACTAGGGAAGGGACTGGAAGGGACTGAGGGACTAGGGGGAAGGGACTGGATGGAGGGACTAGGGAAGGGACTGGATCAAGGGACTAGGGAAGGGACTGATGGAGGGACTAGGGGAAGGGACTGGGGAAGGGGCTCAAGGGACTAAGGGGAAGGGACTGGATGGAAGGACTAGGGAAGGGACTGGGGAAGGGACTAGGGGAAGGGACTGGATGGAGGACTAGGGAAGGGACTGGATGAGGGGAAGGGGGACTAGGGGAAGGGACTGATGGAAGGGACTAGGGAAGGGACTGGGGAAGGGACTGGATGGAGGGACTAGGGGAAGGGACTAGAGACTAGAGAAGGGACTGATGGAGGGACTGGATGGAAGGGACTAAGGGAAGGGACTGGGGAAGGGACTAGGGAAGGGACTGGATGGAAGGACTAGGGAAGGGACTGGATGGAAGGGACTAGGGGAAGGGACTGGTTGGAAGGACTAGGGGAAGGGACTGGATGGAAGGACTAGGGGAAGGGACTAGGGGAAGGGACTGGATGGAGGGACTAGAGGAAGGGACTGGATGGAGGGACTAAGGGAAGGGACTGGATGGAGGGACTAGGGGAAGGGACTGATGGAAGGACTAGGGGAAGGGACGAGGGGAAGGGACTAAGAGACTTGGGGAATGGACTGATGGAGGGACTAGGGGAAGGGATGAGGGGGGAAGGACTAAGACTAGGGAAGGGACTGATGGAAAGGGACTAGGGAAGGGACTGGGGAAGGGACTAGGGAAGGAACGAGGGAAGGGACTGATGGAAGGACTAGGGAAGGGACTAAGAGACTAGGGAAGGGACTGATGGAAGGACTAGGGAAGGGACTGATGGAAGTACTAGGGGAAAGGACTGGTGGAAGGACTAGGGAAGGGACTATGGGGAATGGCCTGATGGAAGGACTAGGGAGGGACTAGGGGAAGGGATGAGGGGAAGGACTAAGAGACTAGGGGAAGGGACTGATGGAAGGACTAGGGGAAGGGACAGGAAGGGACTGGGGAAGGGACTAGGGAAGGGACTAGGGGAAGGGACTAAGAGACTAGAAGAAGGGAATGATGGAAGGACTAGGGAAGGGACTAGGGAAGGGGCTAGGGGAAGGACTAGGGAAGGACTAGGAGAAGGGACTGGGGGAAGGGACTAGGGAAAGGATTAGGGAAGGGACTGGGGAAAGGGACTAGGGAAGGGACTGATGGAAGGACTAGGGGAAGGGACTGGATGGAGGGACTAGTGGAAGGGACTAGAGGAAGGGACTAGTGGAAGGGACTAGAGGAAGGGACTAAGAGACTAGGGGAAGGGACTAGGGAAGGGACTGGGGGAGGGACTAGGGAAGGGACTAGGGAGGGACTAGGGAAGGGACGAGGGAAGGGACTAAGAGACTTGGGGAAGGGACTGATGGAAGAACTAGGGGAAGGGACTGGGGGAAGGGACTAGGGAAGGAACTAGGGAAGGGACTGGGGGAAGGGACTGATGGAGGGACTCGGGGAAGGGACTTGAGGAAGGGACTAGGAGAAGGGACTAGAGGAAGGGACTAAGAGACTAGGGAAGGGACTAGGGAAGGGACTAAGAGACTAGAAGAAGGGACTGATGGAAGGACTAGGGAAGGGACTAGGGAAGGGGCTAGGGAAGGGACTAAGCTACTAGGGAAGGGACTGATGGAAGGACTAGGGAAGGGACTGGGGAAGGGACTAGGGAATGGCCTGATGGAAGGACTAGGGAGGGACTAGGGAAGGGATGAGGGAAGGGACTAAGAGACTAGGGGAAGGGACTGATGGAAGGACTAGGGGGAAGGGACTAGGGGGGGAAGGGACTAGGGGGAAGGGACTAGGGAAGGGACTGGGGAAGAGACTAGAAGAAGGGAATGATGGAAGGACTAGGGAAGGGACTAGGGGAAGGGGCTAGGGAAGGACTAGGGGAAGGGACTAGAGAAGGGACTGGAAGGGGGAAGGGACTAGGGAAAGGATTAGGGAAGGGACTGGGGAAAGGGACTAGGGAAGGGACTGATGGAAGGACTAGGGGAAGGGACTGGATGGAGGGACTAGTGGAAGGGACTAGAGGAAGGGACTAGTGGAAGGGACTAGAGGAAGGGACTAAGAGACTAGGGAAGGGACTAGGGAAGGGACTGGGGAGGGACTAGGGAAGGGACTAGGGAGGGACTAGGGAAGGGACGAGGGGAAGGGACTAAGAGACTTGGGGAAGGGACTGATGGAAGAACTAGGGGAAGGGACTGGGGGAAGGGACTAGGGAAGGAACTAGGGGAAGGGACTGGGGAAGGGACTGATGGAGGGACTCGGGGAAGGGACTTGAGGAAGGGACTAGGAGAAGGGACTAGAGGAAGGGACTAAGAGACTAGGGGAAGGGACTAGGGGAAGGGACTAAGAGACTAGAAGAAGGGACTGATGGAAGGACTAGGGGAAGGGACTAGGGGAAGGGGCTAGGGGAAGGGACTAAGCTACTAGGGGAAGGGACTGATGGAAGGACTAGGGGAAGGGACTGGGGGAAGGGACTAGGGAAAGGGACTGGGGGAAGGGACTAGGGAAGGACTAGGGAAGGACTAGGGAGGGACTAGGGGAAGGGACTGGATGGAAGGACTAGGGGAAGGGACTGGATGGAGGGACTAGGGAAGGGACTTGAGGAAGGGACTAGTGGAAGGGACTAGAGGAAGGGACTAAGAGACTAGGGAAGGGACTAGAGGAAGGGACTAGGGAAGGGACTGGGGGAAGGACTAGGGAAGGGACTGGGGGAAGGGACGAGGGGAAGGGACTAGGGAAGGACTAGGGAGGGACTAGGGGAATGGACGAGGGGAAGGGACTAAAGGACTAGGGAAGGGACTAGGGAAGGACTAGGGAAGGGACTGGGTGAAGGGACTAGGGAAGGGACTGGATGGAAGGACTAGGGAAGGGACTAGTGGAAGGGACTAAGAGACTAGGGAAGGGACTGATGGAAGGACTAGGGAAGGGACTAGGAGAAGGGACTGGGGAAGGGACTAGGGAAAGGACTAGGGAAGGGACTTGAGGAAGGGACTAGTGGAAGGGACTAAGAGACTAGGGAAGGGACTGATGGAAGGACTAGGGAAGGGACTAGGAGAAGGGACTGGGGGAAGGGACTAAGAGACTAGGGGAAGGGACTGATGGAAGGACTAGGGAGGGACTGGGGAAGGGGCTAGGGAAGGGACTAAGAGACTAGGGGAAGGAACTGATGGAAGGACTAGGGAAGGGACTAGGAGAAGGAACTGGGGAAGGGACTAGGTAAAAGGACTAGGGAAGGGACTGATGGAAGGACTAGGGAAGGGACTAGAGTGAGGGACTAGAGGAAGGGACTAGGGGAAGGGACTAAGAGACTAGGGAAGGGACTAGGGCAAGGGACTAAGAGACTAGGGAAGGGACAAGAGGAAGGGACTGAGAGACTAGGGAAGGGACTAGAGTGAGGGACTAGAGGAAGGGACTAGGGAAGGGACTAAGAGACTAGGGAAGGGACTAGGGCAAGGGACTAAGAGACTAGGGGAAGGGACAAGAGGAAGGGACTGAGAGACTAGGGGAAGGGACTATGGGAAGGGACTTGGGGAAGGGACTGGATGGAGGGACTAGGGGAAGGGACTGGATGGAGGGACTAGGGAAAGGGACTAGAGGAAGGGACTAAGAGACTAGGGGAAGGGACTAAGAGACTAGGGGAAGGGAATATGGGAGGGGACTCGGAGACTAGGGCACTAGAGGATGGGACTAGGGGAGGGAACTAGGAGACAAGGGGACTAGAGAAGGGACTAGGGGACTAAGGAAGAAACTAGGGGAGATGTGTGTGTGTGTGTGTGTGTGTGTGTGTGTGTGATTGGCTCACCCTCCCTGGCCTTACGCTCCGTGATAGGCCGGGCCATGGAGGCGGTCTTGAAAAGGAAGCCATTGTGAGTGACGGGGTGCTGCGGTGAATAGTGTTGAGGCTCCATGACCCCAGTCACCTCCGACCGAGGCAGCTCTGCAGACACACAACAACACACTGTCAACATGCACACTCATTATTACACTGAAATACAACATGTAAATACCTGTGTTGAGGTTGTGTGAGAGGAACTGGGCCTGTAGTTTCTGGTTGTGGGCGAGTGCCAGGGAGAGGGGGGAGGGACAGTCAGCCTGGCCAGTAGAACAGTTCACATCAGCTCCACAGAACACCAGACATAAGGTCTCCAGGACATCACTGCACTGCACGTTTATACACAGGGCCTGGAGAGAGAGAGGGGGAGAGAGAGAGGGGGAGAGAGGGGAAAAGCGGGGAGAGAGAGAGAGAGAGAGAGAGAGAGAGGGAAGGGGGGGGTAGAGAGGGGGAAAGGGGGAGAGCGAGAGGGGGAGAGAGGGGAGAGAGGGGGGTTAGGTGGGATAACTGTTTCAAATTCAGAAAATGTTTTGATCACTTTGTCAGTGTTAGCGAGGAGGAAGTAACATCGCTGCTATGCTGAGTCTCAGCTTTTTGCTTGAAACAGCAGTGACCAGACTGTCATTGTAGCTGTCACAGCAGTATTAGACCGTCACTGTAGCTGTCACAGCAGTATTAGTGAACTTGTTTCTCAATTCATAGTTCAGGGTCTCAGACAGTTGTACAACATTATGACATCATAACCTACGACATTCCACAAGCCTACACATTTCACACCAACCCACAGTCCACCTGTTGTTGTTGGGCAAAGCAGTGGTGCAGCTGACTCACAGCTGTGGTTCAGAACAATCCACTGTTTCTCAACTGAGACCAATGACTCACATCTCTGAGGACTTTAAGGTGAGGGGGACAGGGTAAGGGACCAGGGGACAGGGTCGGGGTAAGACTAAAGGGGGTGAGGGGACAGGTTAACTGGGAATCATGGGAGGAAATTAAAACCAGTCAGGAAGAGAGGGTGACTGCCCCGTTGAGAGAAAGATAGATACAAAACAGGGAGGAGGATGTTTTTACAGCTGAGCTCAATGTAGCCTTCCAGCTGGAGCACAACCCAACACAGTAACACACACCTTATTACAAGCACACACACAATGATGCTGCTGCACTCTCTCTGAACCAACAACCCACATCCTTTTGGTGTGATTGGGGGATTCCACACTTCCATGTCACTCCTATGTCTCTTCCCTTCTCTCCTTCCTCCCTCTCTACTCAATTATCTCCCTTCTCCTGCTCTCTCCTTCCTCCCTCTCTAATCAATTATCTCCCTTCTCCTGCTCTCTCCTTCCTCCCTCTCTAATCAATTATCTCCCTTCTCCTGCTCTCTCCTTCCTCCCTCTCTAATCAATTACTCCTGCTCTCTCCTTCCTCCCTCTCTAATCAATTATCTCCTTCTCCTGCTCTCTCCTTCTCCTGCTCTCCCCTTCTCCTACTCTCTCCTCTCTCCTTCTACCCTGTCCTTCTCCTACCCTGTCCTTCTCCTGCTCTCTCCTTCTCCTGCTCTCTCCTTCTCCCTCTCTCCTCTCTCTCCCTTCTCTCTCCTCTTCTACCCTGTCCTTCTCCTGCTCTCTCCTTCTCCTGCTCTCTCCTTCTCCTGCTCTCTCCTTCTCCTGCTCTCTCCTTCTCCTACTCTCTCCTTCTCCTGCTCTCTCCTTCTCCTGCTCTCTCCTTCTCCTGCTCTCTCCTTCTCCTGCTCTCTCCTTCTCCTGCTCTCTCCTTCTCCTGCTCTCTCCTTCTCCTGCTCTCTCCTTCTCCTGCTCTCTCCTTCTCCTGCTCTCTCCTTCTCCTGCTCTCTCCTTCTCCTGCTCTCTCCTTCTCCTGCTCTCTCCTTCTCCTGCTCTCTCCTTCTCCTGCTCTCTCCTTCTCCTGCTCTCTCCTTCTCCTGCTCTCTCCTTCTCCTGCTCTCTCCTTCTCCTGCTCTCTCCTTCTCCTGCTCTCTCCTTCTCCTGCTCTCTCCTTGTCCTACTCTCTCCTACTCTCTCCTTCTCCTACTCTCTCCTTCTTCTACCCTGTCCTTCTCCTACTCTCTCCTTCTCCTGCTCTCTCCTTCTCCTGCTCTCTCCTTCTCCTGCTCTCTCCTTCTCCTGCTCTCTCCTTCTCCTGCTCTCTCCTTCTCCTACATCTTTTTCTTCTCCAGGACTTCTAGCCCTCACACATCAGCAAACATGCACACAGACACAGGGAGGAATCAAAGACTTTTACACAACCCCTGGAGAGCTAGAGAGAAAGAAAGAAAGAGAAAAAGATAGAGAGAGCAAGACACAGCGAGAGAATGATTTTTCTGAGGGCCGTGTGGAGTGCACTCTATACCCTGGGTGTGTCTCTGAAAGGAAAGTGATTACAGATACCCCTTGCCTCTATCCTCCCCATTCCCTCCATCCGCAAACTAACAAATGTTTCACATGCTTGGCAAGCAGAGGAGCACACACAAACACATTCACACAAACACATTCACACAAACACATTCACACAAACACATTCACACAAACACATTCACACAATACAGACACACGAGACAGGAAAAAAGAAGAAGGATCCATCTGTTCCAGCATTACCTCACCAGAGACCTACTGTTGCAGACAGAGATCTATCAGACAGAGAGACCTATCAGATAGAGACAGAGATCTATCAGACAGAGAGACCTATCAGACAGAGACCTACTGTAGCAGACAGAGAGACCTATCAGACAGAGAGACCTGGTGTAGCAGACAGATATCTATCAGACAGAGAGACCTGGTGTAGCAGACAGAGAGACCTATCAGACAGAGAGACCTGGTGTAGAAGACAGAGAGACCTATCAGACAGAGAGACCTGGTGTAGCAGACAGAGAGACCTATCAGACAGAGAGACCTGGTGTAGCAGACAGAGAGACCTATCAGACAGAGAGACCTGGTGTAGCAGACAGAGAGACCTATCAGACAGAGAGACCTGGTGTAACAGACATAGGTCTCTCTGTCTGCTACAGTAGGTTCTATCAGACAGAGAGACCAGGTGTAGCAGACATAGACACCTACTGTAGCAGACAGAGAGACCTACTGTAGCAGACAGAGACCAATTAGACAGAGAGCACTATCAGACATAGAGCCCTATCAGACAGAGAGCCCTATTAGACAGAGAGCCCTATCAGAAAGAGAGACCCAGCAGACAGAGAGACCTACTGTAGCAGACAGAGACCTATCAGACAGAGAGACCTATCAGACAGAGAGACCTATCAGACAGAGAAACCTATCAGACAGAGAAACCTATCAGACAGAGAAACCTATCAGACAGAGAGACCCAGCAGACAGAGAGACCCAGCAGACAGGTCTCTGTCTGCTACAGTAGGTCTCTCTATCAGACAGAGAGACCTATAAGACAGAGAAACCTATCAGACAGAGAAACCTATCAGACAGAGAAACCTATCAGACAGAGAAACCCAGCAGACAGAGAGACCCAGCAGACAGAGAGACCCAGCAGACAGAGAGACCCAGCAGACCGAGAGACCCAGCAGACAGAGAGACCCAGCAGACAGAGAGACTTATCAGACAGAGAAACCTATCAGACAGAGAGACCTGGCAGACAGAGAGGCATAGCAGACAGATAGGGAAAACAAGGCTGAGGAGAAAAACAGAGAGAGTGTGATATGAAAGAAAGATAGGCGAAAAATAATTTAAACATTTGGGAGAAGAGAAATAGGGCAAAGAGAGAAATAGAGAAACAAGGCAACAAAGATATTAGAATAAGAGGGGAAAGGATAGAGAAAGAGAGGAGAATAAGAAGGGAAAGGATAGAGAAAGAGGAGAATAAGAGGGGAAAGGATAGAGAAAGAGGAGAATAAGAGGGGAAAGGATAGAGAAAGAGAGGAGAATAAGAGGGGAAAGGATAGAGAAAGAGGAGAATAAGAGGGGAAAGGACAGAGAAAGAGAGGAGAATAAGAGGGGAAAGGACAGAGAAAGAGGAGAATAAGAGGGGAAAGGATAGAGAAAGAGAGGAGAATAAGAGGGGAAAGGATAGAGAAAGAGGAGAATAAGAGGGGAAAGGATAGAGAAAGAGGAGAATAAGAGGGGAAAGGATAGAGAAAGAGAGGAGAATAAGAGGGGAAAGGATAGAGAAAGAGAGGAGAATAAGAGGGGAAAGGATAGAGAAAGAGAGGAGAATAAGAGGGGAAAGGATAGAGAAAGAGGAGAATAAGAGGGGAAAGGATAGAGAAAGAGAGGAGAATAAGAGGGGAAAGGCAGAGAAAGAGAGAGAATAAGAGGGGAAAGGACAGAGAAAGAGGAGAATAAGAGGGGAAAGGATAGAGAAAGAGGAGAATAAGAGGGGAAAGGATAGAGAAAGAGAGGAGAATAAGAGGGGAAAGGATAGAGAAAGAGAGGAGAATAAGAGGGGAAAGGATAGAGAAAGAGAGGAGAATAAGAGGGGAAAGGACAGAGAAAGAGAGGAGAATAAGAGGAGAAAGGATAGAGAAAGAGAGGAGAATAAGAGGGGAAAGGACAGAGAAAGAGAGGAGAATAAGAGGGGAAAGGATATAGAAAGAGGAGAATAAGAGGGGAAAGGATAGAGAAAGAGAGGAGAATAAGAGGGGAAAGGACAGAGAAAGAGAGGAGAATAAGAGGGGAAAGGATAGAGAAAGAGAGGAGAATAAGAGGGGAAAGGATAGAGAAAGAGAGGAGAATAAGAGGGGAAAGGACAGAGAAAGAGAGGAGAATAAGAGGGGAAAGGATAGAGAAAGAGAGGAGAATAAGAGGGGAAAGGATAGAGAAAGAGAGGAGAATAAGAGGGGAAAGGATAGAGAAAGAGGAGAATAAGAGGGGAAAGGATAGAGAAAAGAGGAAAGAAGAGAAAGAGGAGAATAAGAAAGGATAGAGAAAGAGGAGAATAAGAGGGGAAAGGATAGAGAAAGAGAGGAGAATAAGAGGGGAAAGGACAGAGAAAGAGAGGAGAATAAGAGGGGAAAGGACAGAGAAAGAGAGGAGAATAAGAGGGGAAAGGATAGAGAAAGAGGAGAATAAGAGGGGAAAGGATAGAGAAAGAGAGAATAAGGGAAAGAGGGGAAAGGAGAGAAAAGAGGAGAATAAGAGGGGAAAGGATAGAGAAAAGAGAGAATAAGAGAATAAGAGGGGAAAGGATAGAGAAAAGAGAGAATAAGAGAAAATAAGAGGGGAAAGGGAGAAAAAGAGAATAAGAGGGGAAAGGATAGAGAAAGAGGAGAATAAGAGGGGAAAGGATAGAGAAAGAGGAGAATAAGAGGGGAAAGGATAGAGAAAGAGAGGAGAATAAAGGGGAAAGGACAGAGAAAGAGAGGAGAATAAGAGGGGAAAGGATAGAGAAAGAGAGGAGAATAGAGAAAGAGAGGAGAATAAGAGGGGAAAGAGAGGGAGAAAGGGGAAAGGACAGAGAAAGAGGAGAATAAGAGGGGAAAGGATAGAGAAAGAGAGGAGAATAAGAGGGAAAGGACAGAGAAAAGAGGAGAATAAGAGGGGAAAGGATAGAGAAAGAGAGGAGAATAAGAGGGGAAAGGACAGAGAAAGAGGAGAATAAGAGGGGAAAGGATAGAGAAAGAGGAGAATAAGAGGGGAAAGGAAAGAGAATAAGAGGGAAAGGAAGAGAAAGAGGAGAATAAGAGGGGAAAGGAGAGAAAAGAGGAGAATAAGAGGGGAAAGGATAGAGAAAAGAGGAGAATAAGAGGGGAAAGGATAGAGAAAGAGAGGAGAATAAGAGAATAAGGGAAAGGATAGAGAAAGAGGAGAATAAGAGAGGAAAGGATAGAGAAAGAGAGGAGAATAATAGGGGAAAGGATAGAGAAAGAGAGGAGAATAATAGGGGAAAGGATAGAGAAAGAGGAGAATAAGAGGGGAAAGGATAGAGAAAGAGGAGAATAATAGGGGAAAGGATAGAGAAAGTCTCACACACTGATCTGTTTCATCTGTCTTGTACTTGTCTCCACCCCCCTCCAGGTGTCGCCCATCTTCCCCGTTATCACCTGTGTATTTATGCCTGTGTTTTCTGTTTGGCTGTTGCCAGTTCGTCTTGTCTCATCAAGACTACCAGCGTTTTTCCCGTACTCCTGTTTCTCATTAGTTCCTGTTTTATTTTAGTTCCCCTGGTTTTTGACCATTCTGCCTGCCCTGACCCTGAGCCTGCCTGCTGTTCTGTACCTCACGGACTCCTGGATTATCGACCTCTGCCTGCCCTTGACCTGTCGTTTGCCTGCCCCCTGTTTTGTAAATAAACATTTGTTATTTCGAACTGTCTGCATCTGGGTCTTATCCTGAGGTCTGATAGTAGGAACTGGCCATGACTGACTGACACAGCAGACTCGGACCAGCTCCTCAACGCCGTCTCCTCCCAAGGAGCCTCCATTAGGAGACATGAGGAGTTACTCTGAGGTCTTATGGAAGGGTTCCAGACCTTAGCAGAACGCCATGACCGTGCCTTGAATGAATTGGTGTGAGGCAGCCGGCCACGACAGTAACCTCCCAACTCCTCAGTAAAACAGCTGTCGGCAGTGCGTCTCTCCAGGCCATCCAGGCTTCTCGAGAACCCCGCTTACCTCCTCCAGAACGCTTCGCTGGAAGGTCAGGAACCTGACGGGAGTTTCTCTTCCAGTGTTCCCTCATCTTCGAGCTGCCCAGTGTTCCCTCATCTTCGAGCTGCCCAGTGTTCCCTCATCTTCGAGCTGCCCAATGTTCCCTCATCTTCGAGCTGCCCAGTGTTCCCTCATCTTCGAGCTGCCCAGTGTTCCCTCATCTTCGAGCTGCCCAGTGTTCCCTCATCTTCGAGCTGCCCAGTGTTCCCTCATCTTCGAGCTGCCCAGTGTTCCCTCATCTTCGAGCTGCCCAGTGTTCCCTCATCTTCGAGCTGCCCAGTGTTCCTTCATCTTCGAGCTGCAGCCCTTGTTCTTCCCCTCGGACCACTTGAAGATAGCGTATTTCATAACACTAATGTCCGGGAGGGCTCTCGCCTGGGCTACGGCGGTGTGAGAACAATGATCTGTATGTATGTTTCAGTCTGGAGGAGTTCGTAGCTGAGGTAAAAAAGGTTTCCGATTCTCCATTGTCCGGGAGAGAGGCTGGCGGGAAGTTACTCCAGCTCCGCCAAGATCCCCGCAGTATGGAGGACTATCCGCACGTTGGCTGCCAAAAGTGCCTGGAACCTGGAATCCCTGTTTGACACATTCCTACATGGATTATCGGAGGAGGTTAAGGACGAGCTCGTTGCCCGGGAGCTGCCCACGGATCTCGACTCGCTCATCGCCTTGACCCTCTGAATCGATGGGCGGCTACAGGAACGTAGGAGGGAGAGGAGGTCTGCCGGCTCGCCTTTTCCGGAGCCGATGCAACTCGTCAAAGCTAGGCTGCCTCCAACTTAACGCTTACGCAGACCCGGAGTTGTCTATATTGCAGAACTGCCCGTCATTATGTGTCTACCTGTCCATTAAAAGGACCATGTTCATCAGTAGGTACGAGTACTCTTCTCCCCTTACTGACACCCCTCTCCATGCCATCCTCCTGTGGGGCAACTAGTCAAAATCTCTCCGGGCTCTCATTGACTCTGGGGCCGACGAGAGTTTCATGGACGCCACCCTGGTGTTTGAGCTGGGCATCCCCACTCAGCCCCTCTCCATTCCCATGGACGTTAGAGCACAGGATGGGCACTCTATAGGCAGGGTCACCCACAATACTACTCCCATCCACCTGTGTGTGTCTGGGAACCACACTGAGTCTATTAAGTTTATGCTCATCAAGTCTCCTCAGGTTCCCGTGGTATTGGGGTTTTCTTGGCTCCAGCGCCACAATCAAGTTTTTGACCATTATGCCTGCCCTGACCCTGAGCCTGCCTGGTGTTCTGTACTTTACAGACTCTGCCCTGGATTATCGACCACTGCCAGCCCTTGATCTGTAGCTTGCCTGCCCACTGTTTTGTAAATAAATATTTGTTATTTCGAACTGTCTGCATCTGGGTCTTATCCTGAGGTCTGATAGAAAGAGAAAAGAATAAGAGGGGTAAGGATAGAGAAAGGGATTGAAGCTGTGTCCTAGCAACTGATCTATATAAGAGCCATATTGACACACATCCAATGAAACAGGCCCATAGATTGTTTACTGCAGTCAGCCAATCAGCCAACACAACGCCTGCACCCACCCAGCACCTACTATTTACATTTTAGTCATTTAGCAGACTTATCCAGAAAGACTTAGTGCATTAATTTTAAGAAGCTAAGCAGGACAACCACATATCACAGTCATAGTAAGTACATTTCTGCGGTGGGGAGGGGTGATGTAGGACTAATCGAGATACTCTCGAGATACGTTTTCAGAAGATGCACAGGGATTCATTGTTCCGTCATTGGTGTGCCAGGGCAGAAAATAGCTTTGGCTGGGATAAGCCGGCCCCTCATCAGGGTGGAAGTCCCAAGAGACCAAAGATGGCAGAACCGAGTGCTCAGGTTGAGGTGTAGGGTTTGAACCACACAGACATGTCAATATTCAATACAGACATATGGAGAAATTCCTAAACCACTCGCACACACAAACATATCCAAAACCATCCATACACACACACAAATACCTCTCTCTGCGTCTCTTAACACTGTCAGCCCACAGTCACACTGTCAAACTAATATTCTCAATGGTTGCTGTCTAATCACTGGGTTGGTTGCATATTCTAGCATCTTGTCCTGACAAAATATCAGTTTTTTTTCTCCAAAAATGAAAATACTCCCCCTAGAGTCGCAAGAGGTTAATTATCATGTGGAGGTTAGATGTGAGGTAGACTGGCAGCCCTGTAAAAGCAGTGCTAGCCTGCACTGAGAGATGCTAGAAAAGCAGACATAATTTAGCTTCACTATGTTATAACTGTGTAGCATAGCAATCAAATTAGGATCCAAGTTTTTCCTGACCAGGAAAAACTCCTGGCGCTAGCTATAAGATGCTAACATAGTTTAGCGTTGATGTGCTATAAGATGCTAACATTGTTTAGCAGTGATGTGTTATAGCATGCTAACATAGTTTAGCTGGTTGATGTGCTATAAGATGCTAACATAGTTTAGCGTTGATGTGCTATAAGATGCTAACATTGTTTAGCAGTGATGTGTTATAGCATGCTAACATAGTTTAGCTGTGATGTGTTATAAGATGCTAACATAGTTTAGATGTGATGTGTTATAAGATTCTAACGTAGTTTAGATGTGATATGCTATAAGATGCAAACATTGTTTAGCAGTGATGTGTTATAGCATGCTAACATAGTTTTGCTGTGATGTGCTATTAGATGCTAACAAAGTTTAGCTGTGATGTGCTATAAGATGCTAACATAGTTTAGCTGTGATGTGCTATAAGATGCTAGCATGGTTTAGCTATAATGTGTTATAAGATGCTAACATGGTTTAGCTGTGATGTGCTATAAGATGCTAACATGGTTTAGCTGTGATGTGCTATAAGACGCTAACATGGTTTAGCTGTGATGTGCCATGAGATTCTGGCATATAGGTAACAGAAAACACCAACATAAAGTGTCTTAACAGGCCGTTGGGTCACTACGAGCCACCAGAACAGCTTCAATGCACCTTGGCATAGATTCTAGAAGTGTCTGGAACTCTATTGGAGGGACATGACACCATTCTTCCACAAGAAATTCAATAATTTGGCGTTTTGTTGATGGTGGTGGAAAACTGTCTCAGGCGCCGCTCCAGAATGTTCAATTGTGTTGAGATCTGGAGACTGAGACACACACCTTTTAAACCCCCCCCCTATGCTCCTTTGAGACCCAAAGTCACAGATCTCTTGTAGTCAAAATAATGGGCAACTGGGCATTTTTAACACATGTTCTTAAGCATGATGGGATGTGAAAGCATCTGCTTTCAATATACTTAGTATCCCTCATTTACTCAAGTGTTTTTCTTTATTTTGGCAGTTCCCTGTAGTTTAGCCGTGATGTGTTATAAGATGCTATCAGCATAGATCAGCAGAGTGGGAGAGGGAGCTGACTCGTACAAGACTGTCCATTCAGAAAGGGGAGGCTATGACCACACAAAGAACACATGGAGTCACACGTCTCCCTCCAGCTGAGCATAGAGGAAGTCGTCCATTTCAATCATCCAACTCACATATTTACACAATTCAACACACTTACGCAAATACAACTCTCAGAACCACACTCGAATACAACTCTCAGACCCACACTCGAATACAACTCTCAGACCCACACTCGAATCCAACTCTCAGACCCACACTCGAATCCAACTCTCAGACCCACACTCGAATCCAACTCTCAGACCCACACTCGGATACAGCTCTCAGACCCACACTCGGATACAACTCTCAGACCCACACTCAAATACAGCTCTCAGACCCACACTCAAATACAACTCTCAGACCCACACTCGGATACAACTCTCAGACCCACACTCAAATACAACTCTCAAACACATTCTTTCCCCTCTCACATTTTATACACACGACACACAAACACAAAAACAGGCCTTGTCCACAAACATACAATACCAACAAACAGAGCACACAGTCCTACACAGCTACTGCAGTGGTGAACTCACCCATGAGTTGACAGTGTAGTCCTCTTGAATGTCACCGGTGCATGTGTGTGTGTCTGTGTATGTGTGTGTGTGTACCAAACTGCATAGTTCCAAGTGAAGACGATGCAAGAGCCCTCCTCACAAAAATACACCAACAGAAGAGAGGAGGAGGGACAGAGAGAAACACTTTCCTCAGCTCCACTGACCAGACTCTCAGCTCCACTGACCAGACCCTCAGCTCCACTGACCAGACTCTCAGCTCCACTGACCAGACTCTCAGCTCCACTGACCAGACTCTCAGCTCCACTGACCAGACCCTCAGCTCCACTGACCAGACCCTCAGCTCCACTGACCAGACCCTCAGCTCCACTGACCAGACCCAAACAGTGAAACAGGGATAAAAGGGGGAGGGGAGGAGAAAAACTCTGGAGGGGCGGGGTTAGAGAACATTCCTGTAGAAAGACCATGATGACATCTGATGGAGGGGTGGAGTCAGCAACATGAGCTTATACATGCTCAAGGTTGGTTGAGGCCCAGGAAGAGCACAGAGAGAGACACAGTCCAAGGCAGCAGGGAATGGACCAGGGAGAACGGGAACAGACCAGAAAAAGAGAGGGGAGAAGGAGAACAAAGGATTCATTTAGTTCAACGCATGAAGAGCGAGAGAGAGGGTGTTTGTGTGTGTGTGTGTGTGTGTGTCTCCCTATGCCGTTGCATCCTAGTCCAACAATCAGAAGCCGAGAGAAAACGTCCCCCCCCCCACACACACACACACACACACACTGAGCATGAACATCTGGTTAACTAAATCACTTAAGGAGGAAAATGGAATCACTCAAAGTCATGTGCTGAATGTGATTCTCACACACACACACCACACACACACCCCACACTCACCCCACACTCAAACACACACATACACATATACACACACACTCACAGAGAGAGAGACAGAGAGCTGTGTGCAGTTGGCATTGCTTCTGGTAACTGGGTTAAGAGGCTATTGACTGACCCAGCTAAGAGCTGTAACACTAGGGCATTCACTACACAGAAACACACACACTGAATGGAAGAGAAGGGTACTGGAGGGGCTGGATACTGGAGGGGGATAGATACTGGAGGGGGATAGACACTGGAGGGGGATAGATACTGGAGGGGGATAGACACTGGAGGGGATAGATACTGGAGGGGGATAGATACTGGAGGGGGATAGATACTGGAGGGGGATAGATACTGGAGGGGGATAGATACTGGAGGGGGATAGATACTGGAGGGGGATAGATACTGGAGGGGGATAGATACTGGAGGGGATAGATACTGGAGGGGGATAGACACTGGAGGGGGATAGATACTGGAGGGGGGGGATAGATACTGGAGGGGGATAGATACTGGAGGGGTATGGATACTGGAGGGGTATGGATACTGGAGGGGGATAGATACTGGAGGGGGATAGATACTGGAGGGGTGTGGATACTGGAGGGGTGTGGATACTGGAGGGAGAGATACTGGAGGTGTATGGGAGTGTATGGGATCATTCTGGTTGTCATTTAGATGTGGTAGGGTTAAATTAAGGTTAGTTTGGAGGTCAGATCAGTGTTATATAAAGGTTGTTCTTACGTTGTTAAGCTCTTCCTGGTTGCCGTAGAGGGGGTGGTATTTGCGGTATTTTCCCTGTCTGTATTTGGAGCTGATGAATCGTCGGCGGTCTTCGCTGCAACTGGTCGGACTCAGCGCCTCGCTGGGAGGGACGTTCGCCGCCCAAAATCTGTTCAGACGCTCATTACCCAGCAACAGGAACACCTTGGAGACAGGTAAGGGACAGGCAGGGGTATTAGAGAGGGACACAGTAGTTAGCCAAAATACTGTTCTGTTTCAGCTGTCGTGATCAGTCTAGCTGTTTGGAGAAGGAGGTACTTCTCTGTTTCAGCTGTTGTGGGCAGTCTAGCTGTGTGGAGAAGGAGGTACTGATCTGTTTCAGCTGTCGTGATCAGCCTAGCTGTTTGGAGAAGGAGGTACTTCTCTGTTTCAGCTGTTGTGGGCAGTCTAGCTGTTGGAGAAGGAGGTACTGCTCTGTTTCAGCTGTCGTGGTCAGTCTAGCTGTTTGGAGAAGGAGGTACTTCTCTGTTTCAGCTGTCGTGGGCAGTCTAGCTGTTTGGAGAAGGAGGTACTTCTCTGTTTCAGCTGTCGTGGTCAGTCTAGCTGTTTGGAGAAGGAGGTACTTCTCTGTTTCAGCTGTCGTGGTCAGTCTAGCTGTTTGGAGAAGGAGGTACTTCTCTGTTTCAGCTGTCGTGGTCAGTCTAGCTGTTTGGAGAAGGAGGTACTTCTCTGTTTCAGCTGTCGTGGGCAGTCTAGCTGTTTGGAGAAGGAGGTACCTCTCTGTTTCAGCTGCGTGGGCAGTCTAGCTGTGTGGAGAAGGAGGTACTTCTCTGTTTCAGCTGTCGTGGTCAGCCTAGCTGTTTGGAGAAGGAGGTACTTCTCTGTTTCAGCTGTCGTGGGCAGTCTAGCTGTTTGGAGAAGGAGGTACTTCTCTGTTTCAGCTGTCGTGATCAGCCTAGCTGTTTGGAGAAGGAGGTACTTCTCTGTTTCAGCTGTCGTGGGCAGTCTAGCTGTTTGGAGAAGGAGGTACTTCTCTGTTTCAGCTGTCGTGGGCAGTCTAGCTGTGTGGAGAAGGAGGTACTTCTCTGTTTCAGCTGTCGTGGTCAGTCTAGCTGTTTGGAGAAGGAGGTACTTCTCTGTTTCAGCTGTTGTGGGCAGTCTAGCTGTGTGGAGAAGGAGGTACTGATCTGTTTCAGCTGTCGTGATCAGCCTAGCTGTTTGGAGAAGGAGGTACTTCTCTGTTTCAGCTGTTGTGGGCAGTCTAGCTGTTGGAGAAGGAGGTACTGATCTGTTTCAGCTGTCGTGGTCAGTCTAGCTGTTTGGAGAAGGAGGTACTGATCTGTTTCAGCTGTCGTGGTCAGTCTAGCTGTTTGGAGAAGGAGGTACTGTTCTGTTTCAGCTGTCGTGGTCAGCCTAGCTGTTTGGAGGAGGAGGTACTGTTCTGTTTCAGCTGTCGTGGTCAGTCTAGCTGTTTGGAGAAGGAGGTACTGTTCTGTTTCAGCTGTCGTGGTCAGTCTAGCTGTTTGGAGAAGGAGGTACTGATCTGTTTCAGCTGTCGTGGTCAGTCTAGCTGTTTGGAGAAGGAGGTACTGTTCTGTTTCAGCTGTCGTGGTCAGCCTAGCTGTTTGGAGGAGGAGGTACTGATCTGTTTCAGCTGTCGTGGTCAGTCTAGCTGTTTGGAGAAGGAGGTACTTTCGGTACTCTTCAGTTCCATGCATACAGGGACCTTTGAAGTGTTTGGATCCTTTTTTGTTATTTGATTGGTGGATTCAAATAAAGCATTTAGTGTGTGTGTGTGTGTACCTGTATAAGCTCCTCTGTCCACACCCTCCTGTCCATCTTCAGACTGCGCACCTTAGAGATGCTGGGGCCCAAACCGCGGTGCTCTCCTACAACATGCACACACACAGACACACACCCACACACACACACACACAAAATGCATAAGTCTTGGACTGCTCCACTATAAAGGATTCTGTATATAACACAAATAGGTCCTACCAAAGGTCAGTGGATCTGAAAGTTCTGCAACTGGGTGATAGTTAACACACTCACCTGCACAGCGTTTGCAGACCACCACACACAGGTTGATGGCAGCCCACTCAGGTTTGGCGGCGCCACAGTCGGCACAGCAACCATTGCTAGGCTCCGCCCAGATTTGATTAGCCACCTCGCTATTGGACAGAGCCTCTCCAATCGCTTCACGCATCGCTTCTACCCACTGGTCTTTATGTTGTTCTGAATCCGCTAGAAAACTACACACATACACACACATTGACATTAGAATGAGACAGAATGAGACATCCACACACACACAGATGTGACCTCTGAACAGCTTGACACAGACCCTCGTGGTTTAGTCCTTCCTCTTCTCTACACACACACACACACACACACACACACACACACACACACACACACACACACACACACACACACACACACACACACACACACACACACACACACACACACACACACAGTCAAACTGACTACACTCTTTCTAACTACACTCTTTTTGCTGTTTTGTATTTCTGTGTGTGTAAACCTGAAGATGCGGTAGGGTGTTGTCAGATCAAAGCTGCGGCGGTCAGTGTCTTTCACGTTTCCTACGTTCATGTCGATAGACGTGATGCCGATGCCAAGACGGTAGTCCTGGAAACAGAACAGACACATCACACAGCTGACATCACCCACTACAACAAGATCAGAGCTGGGTTCAAATACATACATACATATTAAGTATTTGCTATTGAGGCTGCGTTTACACAAGCAGCCCAAATCTGATCTTATTTTTTTTCCCACTGATTGGTCTTTTGACCAATCACATCGGATCTTTTCACATCTGATGTATCAAAACACCAATTAATGGAAACAAATATCAGAATTGGGCTGCCTGTCTAAATGTGGCCTTAGACACGTATTTTATGTGCATTTGAGTATTTTCTAAATAAATGTACTTTTATTTTAAGTATTGGAAACTATTTTAAAATCATTTTCAATAAATGGATCATTCCACCAATTCTTTGGTGGAATGACTTTGGAGACGTGTAACTTGGTCCAAAAAACACCTTGTGATTTCACCTAAATGTAACAATCTGTCATAAAGAGCACACGTTCAAATTCATAACAAACACGTTTTCCCATCTCAAGAGGTTAAATAAAATGTTTTACTACAATAAGTGCCTATTAAGTGCCAAATAAAGTAACAGGGCTGACTGTAACAGGGTTGACCGTAACAGGGTTGACCGTAACAGGGTTGACTGTAACAGGGTTGACCGTAACAGGGTTGACTGTAACAGGGTTGACTGTAACAGGGTTGACTGTAACAGGGTTGACTGTAACAGGGTTGACCGTAACAGGGTTGACCGTAACAGGGTTGACCGTAACAGGGTTGACGATTTCTTCTTAAATCAGCCATAAATCCCCACGTGACAGGGGGAATGGACGTTTGTTGTGTGCAACAGGGAGTGGCAATTGAATACTTCACATAAATATGTGCTAAAATATTTTTCGCCTGTACTCGAGCCGATTCGTTTTCCAACACAAAACGGCCAAAAATAATAAAACCAGTTCACCTGCTTTTACACTATGATTTGACTATTAGATGTTCAGGACCCAACACCCCTAGGACCAAACAGTCCTAGGACCAAACAGTCCTAGGACCCAACACCCCTAGGACCCAACACCCCTAGGACCCAACACCCCTAGGACCCAACACCCCTAGGACCCAACACCCCTAGGACCCAACACCCCTAGGACCCAACACCCCTAGGACCAAACACCCCTAGGACCCAACACCCTAGGACCAAACACCCCTAGGACCAAACACCCCTAGGACCACCCCTAGGACCAAACACCCCTAGGACCAAACACCCCTAGGACCAAACACCCCTAGGACCAAACACCCCTAGGACCAAACACCCCCACAGCCTCACCTCCATGTTCTTGTAGAGGAAGACCTTGTCTCCAGAGACGACTGTGTAGAGTTTGGAGCGCAGGCCCCTCAGCTCCAGGTAGCCCTGCTGATCAGGGGTCAGGGGTGAACCAGGGGTCATCGAGGAGTGTGGGACCGATGAAGTAATCACCCTGCTGCCCTCCTGGCACCCCCTAGTGAAGTTCTGCAGAACTGACACCCACTCATTCCTCTCAACTACACACACACACACACACACACACACACACACACACACACACACACAGAGGAAGAGTGATTTAGCACGCAGCAATGTGATATGAACAGCTTGATGTGGATGTCTGCATGATGGGCAGATGAGTTGCTGTTTCTGGAGTTCTCATTGTTGCGGGGTTGATTTGGGCCCGGGTGGGTTTCGGGCTTGCCGTGTCGTGTTAAGAATAAAATCAACTGTGAGTGTCTGTGCACCTTTTATCCTACTAAGGCTCTCTCTCAGGAGCAGCAGCTGCAGACACTAGCGGTGCCAGGATTTAAAAATTGGCCAGAGACATTTGCTGCCATGATGAAAGTATTTTTCTGATGAGTGGAATGTTTCAAATTGCGATAAGAATAGGTTGGAGTGGCCTCCCGAGTTGTGCAGCGGTCTAAGGCACTGCATCGCAGTGCTTGAGGCATCACTACTGACCCGGGTACAATCCCGGGCTGTGTCGCAGCCGGCCGTGACCTGGAGACCCATGAGGCGGCGCACAATTGGTCCAGTGTCGTCCGGGTTAGGGGAGGGTTTGGCTGGCCGAGATTTCCTTGTCCCATCGCGCTCTAGCGACTCCTGTGGCGGGACGGGCGCAGTGCACGCTGACACGGTCGCCAGTTCTACGGTATTTTCTCCGACACATTGGTGCGGCTGGCTTCCGGGTTAAGCGAGCAGTGTGTCAAGAAGCAGTGCGACTTGGCAAGGTTGTGTTTCGGAGGACGCAAGGCTCTCGACCTTCGCCTCTCCCGAGTCTGTACGGGAGTTGCAGCGATGGGACAAGACTGTAACTACCAATTTAACATGTGTTAAAAACACAGGGCTTTTAACAGATTATTCAAATGGCTGTTCAACAGAAAATCTAGTTCATTTCTAGTTTATTTGTTCAAGGTTCCCTTTGTTATTTCATTACAAAATAAAATGCTTGATTGTATTGTATTTAAAATGCATGAATGACTCATATGCTGTGTAATTAGCCAACATGAATCACTGATTGATTATATTGAAGTTAGGTTAAGACACATAAAACAGGACACGCTGTCACAGCTCCATGGTGGAGAGATTATATAAGGCTACATGATCCAAGAGAAAAATACACACTTGATTAGGCTACGTTATAGCATGCTAAATGTTTCAGATCAGTGATAGACAAACACTTGATTAGGCTACGTTATAGCATGCTAAATGTTTCAGATCAGTGATAGACGAACACTTGATTAGGCTACGTTATAGCATGCTAAATGTTTCAGATCAGTGATAGACGAACACTTGATTAGGCTACGTTATAGCATGCTAAATGTTTCAGATCAGTGATAGACGAACACTTGATTAGGCTACGTTATAGCATGCTAAATGTTTCAGATCAGTGATAGACGAACACTTGATTAGGCTACGTTATAGCATGCTAAATGTTTCAGATCAGTGATAGACGAACACTTGATTAGGCTACGTTATAGCATGCTAAATGTTTCAGATCAGTGATAGACAAACACTTGATTAGGCTACGTTATAGCATGCTAAATGTTTCAGATCAGTGATAGACGAACACTTGATTAGGCTACGTTATAGCATGCTAAATGTTTCAGATCAGTGATAGACGAACACTTGATTAGGCTACGTTATAGCATGCTAAATGTTTCAGATCAGTGATAGACGAACACTTGATTAGGCTACGTTATAGCATGCTAAATGTTTCAGATCAGTGATAGACGAACACTTGATTAGGCTACGTTATAGCATGCTAAATGTTTCAGATCAGTGATAGACGAACACTTGATTAGGCTACGTTATAGCATGCTAAATGTTTATAATCGGTGATAGATGAGCTATACCACCACTTATTTGCCCAGCCAGAGATCAATTAACCAAATATACAGACGGAGATTCAGTGAAACAAAATCCCATTGATTGATGATCAGACACAGTCACAGGTGAGTGAAGAGCATGATCCACTTGTTAAGCTACTGTACATAGCATGCCAGCAAAGTGTTCTGATCAGTTAATATATGAGCTAACTAGAATAACTTGGATCATTAGCACTCACCTCAACTTAGCTAACATTTCCCCAACCTACATATTGTCAAATATCCGATTCAGACCTTGATTGATTGATGAAGACGAGTCCCCCACGATTGTCTCAATCAAAACGGTGCTGAAATTATCATCTAGTTGACCATTGCTTTAATTATTATAAGGGTTGATATGATTTTGGGATTTAAGCAACAATTTGATACAGTCCTATATTTTCGTAATTGATCATAACTAAGGTGAGTTTTCCTCTCTCTGCGCTTTCCTAAGACCAGGGTTGCCATCCGCCTCCACCACATTGTTCTGAACACACAGTTATACTTGCACTAGTACACAGTATAATACTTCCTGTTATCTGACTAGTATAAGAAGAGGGACGAACCAAGTCCCTGTATATTAAACCATGGCTCAAAACATGTTGCTGTGTTTACTTGGGGTCAAGGTTTCTGGGCTGACAACCAGAGAAGAACAACAAAGGATGTACACACACACCCACACACACACTCACAGTCGCTCTCGGCTCTGAAGAGAAAGGTCCGGTTGGTTGTGACCACCTCAAATTTCTGCTCCCCCACGTTGGTCACCCCCGTAATGGCAGCCGTTGGTATGATCCTCTTAGAGTATACCTCCTGCAACACAACACACCATGACTCATACGACCGCTGTCACACACCCAACACACCATGACTCATATGACTGCTGTCCCACACACACACACACACAACACATCATGACTCATACGACCGCTGTCACACACCCAACACACCATGACTCATATGACTGCTGTCCCACACACACACACACAACACATCATGACTCATACGACGCTGTCAAACACACACACACACACACAACACACCATGACTCATATGACTGCTGTCACACACACACACACAACACACCATGACTCATATAACCGCTGTCACACACACACCATGACTCATACGACCGCTGTCACACACACAACACACCATGCCTCATATAACCGCTGTCACACACACAACACACACAACACACCATGACTCATACGACTGCTGTCACAAACACACACAACACATCATGACTCATACAACTGCTGTCACACACACACACAACACACCATGACTCATATAACCGCTGTCACACACACACACAACACATCATGACTCATATAGCCGCTGTCACACACACAACACATCATGACTCATACGACGCTGTCACACACACACACACACACACACCATGACTCATACGACCACTGTCAGACACACACACACAACACACCATGACTCATATGACCGCTGTCACACACACACCATGACTCATAGGACCGCTGTCACACACACAACACACCATGACTCATAGGACCGCTGTCACACACACACAACACACCATGACTCATAGGACCACTGTCACACACACACACAACACACCATGACTCATAGGACCACTGTCACACACAACACACCATGACTCATAGGACCACTGTCACACACAACACACCATGACTCATAGGACCACTGTCACACACAACACAGACAATCAATAGAGAAACCACATCTCTGAGAAATACTAATGGGGGACATCATGACCTAGATAATGTATAGACTAACAGGACAGTGTAGACGGCCAACTGAACTCATAGTTACCGCACCTTGTCGTTGTCAAAGTATCTCAGGTAGTCAACATCCAGCTTCACCCATCTCCTCTGGTAGTACAGAGACCTGCACACACATACATACAGTTAGGGAGGTCGTATACTGGATGTGTGTGTGTGCTGTGTGTGTGTGTGTGTGCGTGTGTGTGTGTGACATACCCCTGCGGTGGGTTCTTATCCAGCCAGCCCATCTTTAGAACAGGGGAGGGGCCATCTCTAGGGGGCTGGGCTAGGACCCTGCCTGTGACCGGCAGGTAGACACTCTCCTGTAGCGTACTCAGACCATAGTCCTGCCATGAGCTCTGACTGAGAGAAAGAAAGAAAATAAAAAAGAGAGAGAGGAGAATGAAAGAGTGAGAGTGTTATTCCCTCTCTCTATGGGAACAATGATGTCACCAGAGGTCAGGGGTCAGGGGAGACTAACCGGTTGCTGATTGGCTCGTTGTCATCGTCCAATAGTTCATCGTCGCTGCAGAGAGAGCTGTACCGCCCCTTCCCCCACCCCGGCACCGGCAGGAACACATCCTATTGGACAACACAGCTGTCACTGACACACAGCAACACAATAACATTACAGGAGTCTAGACACATATTCAGAGTACACACACACACACTATCTTACCCTGTCTGTCATGTTCACAGACTGGGGCTTGGGGTAAACTTGGTCTGGATCCTCAGAGTCATCTGAACTGTCACCAAAATCTGACCCTGAGAGGGAGAGAGAGACATTTTTAAAAAACAATTCAAAATCTGACCCTGAGAGGGATGGAGAGAGAGAAATTTAAAAAACAGAGGTAACTTCCGAGCCACAGCCCCTAATACAGTATAGTAGAGGACAGGTCTAATACAGTACAGTAGAGGACAGGTCTAATACAGTACAGTAGAGGACAGGTCTAAAACAGTACAGTAGAGGACAGGTCTAATACAGTACAGTAGAGGACAGGTCTAAAACAGTACAGTAGAGGACAGGTCTAAAACAGTACAGTAGAGGACAGGTCTAATACAGTACAGTAGAGGACAGGTCTAATACAGTACAGTAGAGGACAGGTCTAATACAGTACAGTAGAGGACAGGTCTAATACAGTACAGTAGAGGACAGGTCTAAAACAGTACAGTAGAGGACAGGTCTAATACAGTACAGTAGAGGACAGGTCTAAAACAGTACAGTAGAGGACAGGTCTAAAACAGTACAGTAGAGGACAGGTCTAATACAGTACAGTAGAGGACAGGTCTAATACAGTACAGTAGAGGACAGGTCTAATACAGTACAGTAGAGGACAGGTCTAATACAGTAGAGGACAGGTCTAAAACAGTACAGTAGAGGACAGGTCTAAAACAGTACAGTAGAGGACAGGTCTAATACAGTACAGTAGAGGACAGGTCTAATACAGTACAGTAGAGGACAGGTCTAAAACAGTACAGTAGAGGACAGGTCTAAAACAGTACAGTAGAGGACAGGTCTAAAACAGTACAGTAGAGGACAGGTCTAAAACAGTACAGTAGAGGACAGGTCTAAAACAGTACAGTAGAGGACAGGTCTAAAACAGTACAGTAGAGGACAGGTCTAAAACAGTACAGTAGAGGACAGGTCTAATACAGTACAGTAGAGGACAGGTCTAATACAGTACAGTAGAGGACAGGTTTAGCAGCATTAGTGATATAAAGCGTCCATTTGAAGAAATAGATTCTACAGTATGAGCTGTCTGACAACAAAACAACAGTTCTATCAGTCTATTGCTCTCATTCCTAGGAGACAAAGTCAGAAACCACTTCCACATGTCGACATAACTTTACAGAGTAATTTTGAAATATTAGTTAGGTCAAATTGGAGTTTGTGGTATTTATTAGTATCCCCAAAAGCATCAGCTACTCTTCCTGGGGTCCACATGAAACATGACATAACACATAGCACAGAACAGTATTAGTCAAGGACTGAAATACATTTAAACCGTCACACATAGTCTACATATCAGTACATACACACAATATCTAGGTGTAATATACAATACAGTGCAAATTATAATACTAAGATATATAAAATGGCTGCTTCTCTTCACAGTCCAGCCACCCTAGTCATAGACTGTTCTCTCTGCTACCGCACAGCAAGCGGTACCGGAGCACCACGTCTAGGACCAAAAGGCTGCTTAACAGCTTCTACCCCCAAGCTATAAGACTGCAGAACAATTCATCAAATGGCCTCCAGGACTATTTACATTGACCCCCCCCATTGTTTTTACTGCTACTCGCTACTCGCTGTTTCACTGCTACTCGCTGTTTATTATCTATGCATAGTCACATTACAAATGACCGACTAACCTGTACACCCGCACATTGACTCAGTTACCCAGGGGCCCCCTGTATATAGTGTACACCCGCACATTGATTCAGTTACCCAGGGGCCTCTGTATATAGTGTACACCCGCACATTGACTCAGTTACCCAGGGGCCCCTGTATATAGTGTACACCCGCACATTGACTCAGTTACCCAGGGGCCCCTGTATATAGTGTACACCCGCACATTGACTCAGTTACCCAGGGGCCCCTGTATATAGTGTACACCCGCACATTGACTCAGTTACCCAGGGGCCCCTGTATATAGTGTACACCCGCACATTGACTCAGTTACCCAGGGGCCCCTGTATATAGTGTACACCCGCACATTGATTCAGTTACCCAGGGGCCCCTGTATATACAGTAGAGTCGTTGCCGTTATGTACATTTCTTGTGTTACTTTTTTGATAATTTTTTAATTTAGTAAATATTTTCTTAACTCTATTTTTAACGGCATTGTTGGTTAAGGGCTTGTAAGTGATCATTTCACGGTAAGGTGAACACCTGTTGGTTAAGGGCTTGTAAGTGATCATTTCACGGTAAGGTGAACACCTGTTGGTTAAGGGCTTGTAAGTGATCATTTCACGGTAAGGTGAACACCTGTTGTATTCGGTGCATGTGACAAATACAATTAGACTTGATTTGATTTTGTACCGTAAAGTATCTTTTTTTAAATTTTTTTAACTGGTTCAAAAATGCTAGCTTGAGTTCCCTGAGGTGGCAGAGAGCTCCATGTAGTCATGGCTCTATTTCATTCTGTGCATTTCCCAGCCTCTGTTCTGGACCTGGGGACTGTGAAGAGACCTCTGGTTGCATGTCTTGTGTTGTACTGACGGTGTGTGAAACTGCTTCAACAGATCTTCAACGGTACCTCGCACAAAGATCAATAGTGATACAGTCAATCTCTCCTCAACTTTGAGCCAGGAGACATGTGTGTTACTGACACTTTCCTTCTGTGTACATCTAAGTGCAATACGTGCTGCTTTGTTCTGGACCAACTTACCTACTGTCTGTCCTTTTTTGCCGCACATGACCACACAGCTGGGCAGTAGTGTAGGTGAAACTACACATGACCACACAGCTGGGCAGTAGTGTAGGTGAAACTACACATGACCACACAGCTGGGCAGTAGTGTAGGTGAAACTACACATGACCACACAGCTGGGCAGTAGTGTAGGTGAAACTACACATGACCACACAGCTGGGCAGTAGTGTAGGTGAAACTACACATGACCACACAGCTGGGCAGTAGTGTAGGTGAAACTACACATGACCACACAGCTGGGCTGGTGAAACTACACATGACCACACAGCTGGGCAGTAGTGTAGGTGAAACTACACATGACCACACAGCTGGGCAGTAGTGTAGGTGAAACTACACATGACCACACAGCTGGGCAGTAGTGTAGGTGAAACTACACATGACCACACAGCTGGGCAGTAGTCCAGGTGAAACTACACATGACCACACAGCTGGGCAGTAGTCCAGGTGAAACTACACATGACCACACAGCTGGGCAGTAGTGTAGGTGAAACTACACATGACCACACAGCTGGGCAGTAGTGTAGGTGAAACTACACATGACCACACAGCTGGGCAGTAGTGTAGGTGAAACTACACATGACCACACAGCTGGGCAGTAGTGTAGGTGAAACTACACATGACCACACAGCTGGGCAGTAGTGTAGGTGAAACTACACATGACCACACAGCTGGGCAGTAGTCCAGGTGAAACTACACATGACCACACAGCTGGGCAGTAGTCCAGGTGAAACTACACATGACCACACAGCTGGGCAGTAGTCCAGGTGAAACTACACATGACCACACAGCTGGGCAGTAGTGTAGGTGAAACTACACATGACCACACAGCTGGGCAGTAGTGTAGGTGAAACTACACATGACCACACAGCTGGGCAGTAGTGTAGGTGAAACTACACATGACCACACAGCTGGGCAGTAGTGTAGGTGAAACTACACATGACCACACAGCTGGGCAGTAGTCCAGGTAAAACTACACATAACCACACAGCTGGGCAGTAGTTCAGATCGACCAAACTAGGACCTGTCTGGTTGATTATGGTGTCAAGGCAGAGAAACGCCCTGTCATGGACAGACCTCTTCCCATTTTAGCAACCATTGAGTCTATATGTTTTGACCATGACAGCTTGCTATCTAGGGTTACACACAGAAATGTAGTTTCCTCAACTTGCTCAATAGCCACATTATTAACTAATAGACCTAAATGAGGTTTAGCGTTGAGTGAGCGACTTGTCACAAAAAATTGTGTTTTTAGTTTGAGATATTTAACACCAGCCTATTGTTAGTTACCCATTCTAGAACTGACTGGAGTTCTGTGTTAAACCTGTTGTTAGTTACCATTCTAGAACTGACTGGAGCTCTGTGTTAAACCTGTTGTTAGTTACCCATTCTAGAACTGACTGGAGTTCTGTGTTAAACCTGTTGTTAGTTACCATTCTAGAACTGACTGGAGCTCTATGTTAAACCTGTTGTTAGTTACCATTCTAGAACTGACTGGAGCTCTATGTTAAACCTGTTGTTAGTTACCATTCTAGAACTGACTGGAGCTCTTTGTTAAACCTATTGTTAGTTACCATTCTAGAACTGACTGGAGCTCTATGTTAATCCTATTGTTAGTTACCCATTTTAGAACTGACTGGAGTTCTAAGTTAAACCTGTTGTTAGTTACCCATTTTAGAACTGACTGGAGCTCTTTGTTAAACCTATTGTTAGTTACCATTCTAGAACTGACTGGAGCTCTATGTTAATCCTATTGTTAGTTACCCATTTTAGAACTGACTGGAGTTCTAAGTTAAACCTGTTGTTAGTTACCCATTTTAGAACTGACTGGAGTTCTGTGTTAAACCTATTGTTAGTTACCCATTCTAGAACTGACTGGAGCTCTGTGTTAAACCTATTGTTAGTTACCCATTCTAGAACTGACTGGAGCTCTGTGTTAAACCTATTGTTAGTTACCCATTTTAGAACTGACTGGAGTTCTATGTTAAGGTTGTCAATTATTTATTTGACTGTTGCGGCAACTTTTAAACTCGGACAAAACAGAGATGCTTGTTCTAGGTCCCAAGAAACAAAGAGATCTTCTGTTGAATCTGACAATTAATCTTAATGGTTGTACAGTCGTCTCAAATAAAACTGTGAAGGACCTCGGCGTTACTCTGGACCCTGATCTCTCTTTTGAAGAACATATCAAGACCATTTCAAGGACAGCTTTTTCCATCTACGTAACATTGCAAAAATCAGAAACTTTCTGTCCAAAAATGATGCAGAAAAATTAATCCATGCTTTTGTCACTTCTAGGTTAGACTACTGCAATGCTCTACTTTCGGGCTACCCGGATAAAGCACTAAATAAACTTCAGTTGGTGCTAAACACGGCTGCTAGAATCCTGACTAGAACCAAAAAATGTTATCATATTACTCCAGTGCTAGCCTCTCTACACTGGCTTCCTGTCAAAGCAAGGGCTGATTTCAAGGTTTTACTGCTAACCTACAAAGCATTACATGGGCTTGCTCCTACCAATCTCTCTGATTTGGTCCTGCCGTACATACCTACATGTACACTACGGTCACAAGACGCAGGCCTCCTAATTGTCCCTAGAATTTCTAAGCAAACAGCTGGAGGCAGGGCTTTCTCCTATAGAGCTCCATTTTTATGGAACGGTCTGCCTACCCATGTCAGAGATGCAAACTCGGTCTTAACCTTTAAGTCTTTACTGAAGACTCGTCTCTTCAGTGGGTCGTATGATTGAGTGTAGTCTGGCCCAGGAGTGGGAAGGTGAACGGAAAGGCTCTGGAGCAACGAACCGCCCTTGCTGTCTCTGCCTGGCCGGTTCCCCTCTTTCCACTGGGATTCTCTGCCTCTACCCTATTACAGGGGCTGAGTCACTGGCTTACTGGGGCTCTCTCATGCCGTCCCTGGAGGGGGTGCGTCACCTGAGTGGGTTGATTCACTGTTGTGGTCATCCTGTCTGGGTTGGCGCCCCCCCTTGGGTTGTGCCATGGCGGAGATCTTTGTGGGCTATACTCGGCCTTGTCTCAGTATGGTAGGTTGGTGGTTGAAGATATCCCTCTAGTGGTGTGGGGGCTGTGCTTTGGCAGAGTGGGTGGGGTTATATCCTTCCTGTTTGGCCCTGTCCGGGGGTTTCCTCGGATGGGGCCACAGTGTCTCCTGACCCCTCCTGTCTCAGCCTCCAGTATTTATGCTGCAATAGTTTATGTGTCGGGGGGCTAGGGTCAGTTTGTTATATCTGGAGTACCTCTCCTGTCCTATTCGGTGTCCTGTGTGAATCTAGGTGTGCGTTCTCTAATTCTCTTTCTTTCTCTCTCTCTCGGAGGACCTGAGCCCTAGGACCATGCCCCAGGACTACCTGACACGATGACTCCTTGCTGTCCCCAGTCCACCTGGCCGTGCTGCTGCTCCAGTTTCAACTGACCTGAGCCCTAGGACCATGCCCCAGGACTACCTGACATGATGACTCCTTGCTGTCCCCAGTCCACCTGGCCGTGCTGCTGCTCCAGTTTCAACTGTTCTGCCTTATTATTATTTGACCATGCTGGTCATTTATGAACATTTGAACATCTTGGCCATGCTCTGTTATAATCTCCACCCGGCACAGCCAGAAGAGGACTGGCCACCCCACATATGCTCTCTCTAATTCTCTCTTTCTTTCTCTCTCTCGGAGGACCTGAGCCCTAGGACCATGCCCCAGGACTACCTGACATGATGACTCCTTGCTGTCCCCAGTCCACCTGACCGTGCTGCTGCTCCAGTTTCAACTGTTCTGCCTTATTATTATACGACCATGCTGGTCATTTATGAACATTTGAACATCTTGGCCATGTTCTGTTATAATCTCCACCCGGCACAGCCAGAAGAGGACTGGCCACGCCACATAGCCTGGTTCCTCTCTAGGTTTCTTCCTAGGTTTTGGCCTTTCTAGGGAGTTTTTCCTTGCCACCGTGCTTCTACACCTGCATTGCTTGCTGTTTGGGGTTTTAGGCTGGGTTTCTGTACAGCACTTTGAGATATCAGCTGATGTACGAAGGGCTATATAAATAAATTTGATTTGATTTGATGTGTATACTGCTGAGTCATCAGTGTACATAGACACACAGGCTTTATTCAAGGTCAGTGGAAGGTCACAAAACAATAATGGCCCTAGCCGGCTGCCTTGCGGAACACCGTACCCAACAGAATTTGCATAAGAAAGGCTTCCATTACCAAAACCGTCTGTGTTCTATTAAATATGTAACTCTCAATAAGGCAGAGGGTACAAATCCACTAAGTTTTTTCAGCAATAGGTTATGATCAATGACATGAAAAGTTTAAACAGAGTGACATCCCAACATCAGCTGACCACTTTATTAACAACATAGCAATAGAAAAAACATGTAGAAGAGAGTGGGAGGAGTTAGTATATTGCAAGGTTAAGGGTCAGGTGTTAGGTGTGAACGGGTGGAGTAGTTAGTAGATTGTAGGGTTAAGGGTTAGGGGTGAAGTGGGGGAGGAGTTAAGGGTTAAGAGGTGGGTTAAATCAGGGAGAGGTGAGGTCAGGGAGTTAATGGGTGTGGCTAAGGATGGATGGGAGGGGTTCAGTATGCTCACTGATTTCAGGCGGTGGCTGGGGGACTCTTCTCATTGGCAGAGCAGGCTGCGTGTCGACTGGTGTGTTGTGTACCCTGGTCCGAGGCGGGGGGGGTGGAGTTCGCTCTGTGTGCGGCTCATTGACTGGAGCATCGCTGGAGAGAAGAATGACAGAGGAAGGGAGAGGGGCACAATGTTACCGTTGACACCAGGGGCCGGTAGAAGACAGAAAACAGCCATGAGTCTATCAATCCTCTTTTCTCTCCAGTCTCTTTCCTTCTCTCTCCAGTCTCTCTCTCTTTCCTTCTCTCTCCAGTCTCTCTCTTTCTCTCTCTCTCATCTTTCTTTCTCTCTCTCCAGTCTCTTTCTTTCTCTCTCTCTCTCTCTCTCACTTTCTTTCTCTCTCTCATCTTTCTTTCTCTTTCTCTCTCTCTCTCTCACTTTCTTTCTCTCTCTCATCTTTCTTTCTCTCTCTCCAGTCTCTCTCTCTCTCAATTCAAATAAATTCAATTGACATGGCAAGTTCATTATTACTTACATTGTCAAAGTATACATATTGAAAAACAAAAACAAAATAAAATAAAAATATTTATATATAAAATATAAAATACACTGCTCAAAAAAATAAAGGGAACACTAAAATGACACATCCTAGATCTGAATGAATGAAATATTCTTATTAAATACTTTTTTCTTTACATAGTTCAATGTGCTGACAACAAAATCACACAAAAATGATCAATGGAAATCAAATGTATCAACCCATGGAGGTCTGGATTTGGAGTCACACTCAAAATTAAAGTGGAAAACCACACTACAGGCTGATCCAACTTTGATGTAATGTCCTTAAAACAAGTCAAAATGAGGCTCAGTAGTGTGTGTGGCCTCCACGTGCCTGTATGACCTCCCTACAACACCTGGGCATGCTCCTGATGAAGTGGCGGATGGTCTCCTGAGGGATCTCCTCCCAGACCTGGACTAAAACATCCGCCAACTCCTGGACAGTCTGTGGTGCAACGTGGTGTTGGTGGATGGAGCGAGACATGATGTCCCAGATGTGCTCAATTGGATTCAGGTCTGGGGAACGGGCGGGCCAGTCCACAGCATCAATGCCTTCCTCTTGCAGGAACTGCTGACACACTCCAGCCACATGAGGTCTAGCATTGTCTTGCATTAGGAGGAACCCAGGGCCAACCGCACCAGCATATGGTCTCACAAGGGGTCTGAGGATCTCATCTCAGTACCTAATGGCAGTCAGGCTCTGGCGAGCACATGGAGGGCTGTGCGGCCCCCCAAAGAAATGCCACCCCACACCATGACTGACCCACCACCAAACCGGTCATGCTGGAGGATGTTGCAGGCGCAGCACGTTCTCCACGGCATCTCCAGACTCTGTCACGTCTGTCACATGTGCTCAGTGTGAACCTGCTTTCATCTGTGAAGAGCACAGGGCGCCAGTGGCGAATTTGCCAATCTTGGTGTTCTCTGGCCAATGCCAAACGTCCTGCACGGTGTTGGGCTGTAAGCACAACCCCCACCTGTGGACATCGGGCCCTTATACCACCCTCATGGAGTCTGTTTCTGACCGTTTGAGCAGACACATGCACATTTGTGGCCTGCTGGAGGTCATTTTGCAGGGCTCTGGCAGTGCTCCTCCTGCTCCTTCTTGCACAAAGGCGGAGGTAGCGGTCCTGCTGCTGGGTTGTTGCCTTCCTACGGCCTCCTCCACGTCTCCTGATGTACTGGCCTGTCTCCTGGTAGCGCCTCCATGCTCTGGACACTACACTGACAGACACAGCAAACCTTCTTGCCACAGCTCGCATTGATGTGCCATCCTGGATGCGCTGCACTACCTGAGCCACTTGTGTGGGTTGTAGACTCCCTCTCATGCTACCACTAGAGTGAAAGCACCGCCAGCATTCAAAAGTGACCAAAACATCAGCCAGGAAGCATAGGAACTGAGAAGTGGTCTGTGGTCACCACCTGCAGAACCACTCCTTAATTGGGGGTGTCTTGCTAATTGCCTATAATTTCCACCTGTTGTCTATTACATTTGCACAACAGCATGTGAAATGTATTGTCAATCAGTGTTGCTTCCTAAGTGGACAGTTTGATTTCACAGAAGTGTGATTGACTTGGAGTTACATTGTGTTGATTAAGTGTTCCCTTTATCCTTTTGAGCAGTGTATATATATTTAAATAAATGGTGGGACCAACAGCAATAATAATAGTAGTAGTGGGACATGGGATTACCATTAACAACAACTATAACAATATTAATGAGAACAACAATACATTAAAGCAATGGTAGTGGACCAGTGTCAACATGACTGAGAAGACACATGACGTGGTATGAAAGACAAAACAAAACAGGTTGTGGCAGGAGGACACATATTTGGCTGCCAAAACTGCACATTTTGGCTTTTCACCCAATAAATATTTGATTTTTAGGTTTCAAATTCTTTGTATTGTATTATAATTTTGGGAATGAAATATTCTCTTAGGTCTAAGTAAAATTAAAATTTGATGGCTATTTTTTCTATTCGAATGAGGAGGGGGTATTGGCCCAATTCTGCTCTACATGCGTTATTTGGGGTTTTTCTTTGCACTTGCAATACAGTCTTGCAAAACTCTGCATGCAGTATTTCAATTGGATGTTTGTCCCATTTGGTAAATTCATTCATAGAGATTGGACCCCATACTTCACTGCCATATAGAGCAATTGGTTCTATAACTGATTGAAACATTTTGAGCCAGAATCTAATTGTAATTTCGATTTTGATGTTCCTTTTAATGGCATAGAATGCTCTTCTTGCTTTGTCTCTCAGCTCATTCACAGCCATGTGAAAGCTACCTGTGTTGCTGATATTTAGTCCTAGATATGTGTAGTTTTTGGTGTGTTCTAATAGAACTGTGTCCAAATAGAATTTATATTTGTCATCCTGATTTCCGGACCTTTTTTGGAATATCATTATACAGTGCCTTGCGAAAGTATTCGGCCCCCTTGAACTTTGCGACCTTTTGCCACATTTCAGGCTTCAAACATAAAGATATAAAACTGTATTTTTTTTGTGAAGAATCAACAACAAGTGGGACACAATCATGAAGTGGAACGACATTTATTGGATATTTCAAACTTTTTTAACAAATCAAAAACTGAAAAATTGGGCGTGCAAAATTATTCAGCCCCCTTAAGTTAATACTTTGTAGCGCCACCTTTTGCTGCGATTACAGCTGTAAGTCGCTTGGGGTATGTCTCTATCAGTTTTGCACATCGAGAGACTGAAATTCTTTCCCATTCCTCCTTGCAAAACAGCTCGAGCTCAGTGAGGTTGGATGGAGAGCATTTGTGAACAGCAGTTTTCAGTTCTTTCCACAGATTCTCGATTGGATTCAGGTCTGGACTTTGACTTGGCCATTCTAACACCTGGATATGTTTATTTTTGAACCATTCCATTGTAGATTTTGCTTTATGTTTTGGATCATTGTCTTGTTGGAAGACAAATCTCCATCCCAGTCTCAGGTCTTTTGCAGACTCCATCAGGTTTTCTTCCAGAATGGTCCTGTATTTGGCTCCATCCATCTTCCCATCAATTTTAACCATCTTCCCTGTCCCTGCTGAAGAAAAGCAGGCCCAAACCATGATGCTGCCACCACCATGTTTGACAGTGGGGATGGCGTGTTCAGGGTGATGAGCTGTGTTGCTTTTACGCCAAACATAACGTTTTGCATTGTTGCCAAAAAGTTCAATTTTGGTTTCATCTGACCAGAGCACCTTCTTCCACATGTTTGGTGTGTCTCCCAGGTGGCTTGTGGCAAACTTTAAACAACACTTTTTATGGATATCTTTAAGAAATGGCTTTCTTCTTGCCACTCTTCCATAAAGGCCAGATTTGTGCAATATACGACTGATTGTTGTCCTATGGACAGAGTCTCCCACCTCAGCTGTAGATCTCTGCAGTTCATCCAGAGTGATCATGGGCCACTTGGCTGCATCTCTGATCAGTCTTCTCCTTGTATGAGCTGAAAGTTTAGAGGGATGGCCAGGTCTTGGTAGATTTGCAGTGGTCTGATACTCCTTCCATTTCAATATTATCGCTTGCACAGTGCTCCTTGGGATGTTTAAAGCTTGGGAAATCTTTTTGTATCCAAATCCGGCTTTAAACTTCTTCACAACAGTATCTCGGACCTGCCTGGTGTGTTCCTTGATCTTCATGATGCTCTCTGCGCTTTTAACGGACCTCTGAGACTATCACAGTGCAGGTGCATTTATACGGAGACTTGATTACACACAGGTGGATTGTATTTATCATCATTAGTCATTTAGGTCAACATTGGATCATTCAGAGATCCTCACTGAACTTCTGAAATATCCAATAAATGTCGTTCCACTTCATGATTGTGTCCCACTTGTTGTTGATTCTTCACAAAAAAATACAGTTTTATATCTTTATGTTTGAAGCCTGAAATGTGGCAAAAGGTCGCAAAGTTCAAGGGGGCCGAATACTTTCGCAAGGCACTGTATATATAGTTTTTTTAGGTTAACAATCAGAGCCCAGGTCTGACAGAACCTGTGAAGATGATCTAGGTGCTGCTATAACCCCTCTTTAGTGGGAGACAGCAGCACCAGGTCATCTGCGTACAGCAGACACTTGATTTCAGTGTCGTGTAGGGTGATACCAGGTTTTTTTTCTTCTTTTTCTCACACACACACACACACACACACACACACACACACACACACACACACACACACACACACACACACACACACACACACACACACACACACACACACACACACACACACACACACACACACGTGTGTTTGTGAGCGGGCGTGTGTGTCTGCGAGAGAGAAAGATCCTGGTATCACCCTACACGACACTGAAATCAAGTGTCGAGAGAGGGAAAGGCATGCGGAAGTCTGTAATATACATATCTCTCTCTCCTCAGCCACCTAACCTCAACTCTAACCATAACAGAACCCTGGTATAGAACTCTGCTGTTTGAAATCTAACTGACATGAATAGAGTTCTGCTGTGTGTTCTCCTCCTCTCTCCATATCATGTCCAAACCTGCCTCTGGGAGGCCAGTGAGAGACATACTATCACTCAAAACATCACATACCTCCACATCATACACACACGCACGCCTGCGCACGCACACGCCCGCGCACACACACGCCCGCGCACACACACACACCTGCGCACACACACACTAGTGGTCAGTGTTCCAGTGTGTGACTGAGCTACGTTTGGAATCTCACTGAGGCTTGGAAGGGCAACTGGTTACCATAGCAGCCCAGACCTTTTGACACCCCTCACACTCCCCAAAATGATTCACTCCCTTGCCTGGTTACCCAAACTCCTTGCTCCGGGCCAACCGCTACGCCATGCCCACGGATGTTTCTTCTCCGCAATGAGTCTTGATAGGAGTACCTCCCCGACGATTTCCAGAATGTAAATGCATTCTATACCCCCTGATTGGTCCCAGAAACCGATGATGACTTTGGTTTTGTACAACACCCCTCATTTCGACATCGTCACCACAAACGACTTCAATGTCTCAGACTGAAGTATGTAGAGAACGACAGAGCAGCGGAAGCCTTCAGTTTGAGTCGTCAGGCAAGTCTATCTCCATCCAACTCTCCACCACATACAAATAAATCCACCACACGGCACAATGTGAGATAAATTAAAGTCTACAAATGTATCAGCAGTCTTAATATGAGACTGTGAGGTTAAATCATTTCAGCAACAGCTACCCATACACAGGCCCGGATAGTGTTGTGTAATGTTGAAACTGACAGTGTTCCCCTTTTCTCTTCCTGCAACCCCCCTCCCTCCCTCCCTCCCTCAGTCACACCGAGAGAGAACAAGAAGCAGTGCTTGACGTGGACTGAAATGTGTGTCGGCACTGTTGATATTTAGGTCACAGTACGTTCAAGCTGACATTCTGTAAGAGCTGCCGGAGTTCAAACAGTAGAAGATGTGAGGTGTCGGGACTCAGCTCTGGTTAGCTCTTCCCAAGTCAAGCACTGACAAGACAGACAGAGGGACAGAGGGACATGCACACACATGTACCCGCACCGGACACACACACACACTGGGGTGTGTGCTGACCAGAGCACCGAATACAGTTTAAGATACACCTATGATCTGGGGTCACATGACCCAGGCTGTCCAGAGGGGTGGGGACAGGAGGAGGTGGTCTCAGGAGAGAGGAGGTGATGAGAGGGGCTGACAGAGGAGGTGAGAGAGGGGCTGAGAGAGGAGGTGGGAGAGGAGGTGAGAGAGGAGGTGGGAGAGGTGATGAGGTGAGAGAGGGGCTGAGAGAGGAGGTGGGAGAGGAGGTGAGAGAGGGGCTGAGAGAGGTGATGAGGTGAGAGAGGGGCTGAGAGAGGGGCTGAGAGAGGGGGTGGGAGAGGGGGTGGGAGAGGAGGTGAGAGAGGGGCTGAGAAAGGTGATGAGGTGAGAGGGGCTGAGAGAGGAGGTGAGAGAGGAGGTGAGAGAGGAGGTGAGAGAGGGGCTGAGAGAGGTGATAAGGTGAGAGAGGAGCTGAGAGAGGGGCTGAGAGAGGAGGTGGGAGAGGAGGTGAGAAAGGAGGTGAGAGAGGGGCTGAGAGAGGTGATGAGGTGAGAGAGGGGCTGAGAGAGGAGGTGAGAGAGGGGCTGAGAGAGGAGGTGAGAGAGGGGCTGGGAGAGGAGGTGAGAGAGGGGCTGGGAGAGGAGGTGAGAGAGGTGATGAGGTGAGAGAGGGGCTGAGAGAGGTGGTGAGAGAGGAGCTGGGAGAGGAGGTGAGAGAGGATGCTGAGTTAGGAGGTGTTTTTATTGATTTGTCGAAGGCTTTTGACACCGTGGACCATGCTGTGTTAGTGCAAAGGTTACAATGTTGTGGAATTACTGGTCAGGCTCTAGATTGGTTTATAAATTACCTATCAAAATTGTACACAATGTGTAATGGCGGATGGTTGTAAATCTGAGTCCATGGGGGTGTGCTCAGGTGTTCCACAAGGTTCTATTTTGGACCCACTGTTGTTCATTTTGAATATCAACAACATTGGGGATCTTATTGAAACAGCAGATGTTAATTTCTATGCATATGATACTGTTCTTTATTCAAGTGGTAGTAGTTTATCTTTAGCTTTTGAAAAGCCCCAAAGAGGATTTATCATCATACAACAGAATCTGTATGATTTAAAGCTGATTCTAAATTTGGGTAAAACAAAATGCATGGTATTTTCAAATGCCAGGCATGTTACAAATCATGTCATTGCTACATTGGCTGGACATACTATTGAGCAAGTTAAAGTGTACAAATATTTGGGTGTGTGGGTTGATGAATAGCTGAGTTTCACTGTGGATGTAGAGAACTTGATAAGGAAGCTCAAGCTGAAAATAGGATTTTATTACCGGCATAAGGCTTGTTGTTCTTTTGAGGCCAGGAAAGAGCTGGTACGATGTACATTACTGTCGGTTTTAGATTTTAGGGATGTTATATATATGCAGGCCTCAGCCACTACCCTGAGAGCACTTGATTCAGTGTATCATGCAGCCCTCAGGTTCATTACAAAATCAGAAACGTCTAACACATCATTGTGATCTCTACAGCGCTGTTGGCTGGTCGACATTGATCTTGCGTAGGCTTAAACACTGGTATACACTGATTTATAAGGCCATATTGTAGGCTTAAACACTGGTATACACTGATTTATAAGGCCATATTGGGAAAAATGCAATTTTATCTCTGTTCTTTTTTAGTCAGGTCAGTAAATAAATATCAATTACGTTCCCATTCTGATTTACTTCTAACAGAACCAAACATTAGAACAGGTCATGGTAGAAATAGTCTTAGTTACTTAGTTACAGCACCGTGGTCCTGGAATTCTCTAACAAATATTTAAAAAATGTGAAGATCTAGTTTCTTTGGTGGAGTTTAAACACTTGATCGATGTATATATCATAGAAGAGTGTTATTGTTTTTAGGCCGGCTGTTTTTAGTCAAGATATTTGTGTTTTTAATGTAATATGTAATTGGTGTACTGTATGTGTGTTTGTAGTTTTGTTTAATGTTGTGTTAGTGTGTGTAAGTTGTTTTGTCTGAAGCGTTGTTCCCTCTGCTGCTATTGGACCAGGTCTCTCTTGGAAAACTGATATTATCTCAATGAGAAAAAACCTGTATAAATAAAGGTCAAATAAAAAAAAATGTAAAAAAGTAGCGTGGGATCTAAATATAACCTCTTTGTATCCGTTCAACAGACGTCGTTAAGCTACATAAACAAATGACCCCTTCCGTCCTCGCCTACACACTCCCCCCACAGACATGCTAATCAGGCACACCTAATTTACAACAGACCCAACTCCCTGGTCTCTCTCTGTCCCCAGGGCCCAGAGTGTGTACTGGGAGCAGCCAGGGCCCAGAGTGTGTACTGGGGACTGCAGCAGAACCATACAGCAGGCAGCCAGGGCCCAGAGTGTGTACTGGGGACTGCAGCTGAACCCTACAGCAGGCTACCAGGGCCCTGAATGTGTACTGGGGACTGCAGCAGAAACCTACAGCAGGCTGCCAGGGCCCAGAGTGTGTACTGGGGACTGCAGCTGAACCCTACAGCAGGCTACCAGGGCCCTGAATGTGTACTGGGGGCTGCAGCAGAAACCTACAGCAGGCTGCCAGGGCCCAGAGTGTGTACTGGGGGCTGCAGGTGAGAACTCCTAGTCTCTAACAACACAGATAAAGAACATCACTGGTACACTGAGTCCCTGCTCTGGCACACCAGGCTCTGAGCCAGTATCCACTGAGCCAGTATCCACTGAGCCAGTATCCACAACGCATCTCAGAGTAGGATAGTTGATCTAGATTAAGACAGATCCTAGATCATGCTCCGAGATAGTTTGTGGATACGGGCCCGGTGTGTGTGTGTGTGTGTGTGTGTGTGTGTGTGTGTGTGTGTGTGTGTGTGTGTGTGTGTGTGTGTGTGTGTGTGTGTGTGTGTGTGTGTGTGTGAGAGTGAGAGAGTGAGAGAGTCAGTGAGTTTTTTTTTTACATAAACAGGTCAAAATAAACATGATGTGAATAAAATCTATTTCAGCAGAACAGAACAGCATACTGAGTTATCCTTATGTTTGGCCCTGATCTGGCTATGCCAAATGGCTGTGGGCTACACTAGTTCACTTAGCAGACAAGATTTGCTTTGAATTCCATGGCATTATTTTATATTATTTTATAGTATGAAGAATACAATTGAACATAGCTAAAATAGAAAGGATATTTTCTACAAATGATTTCAGGGAGTGCACACATGCAGCTATTCTGTGTTGTGCGGTTAACAACGAAAACAGGTCCTCCTATCTGCTTTATTTAGAGTTATTTATGTAACTTCAGTTGTGATAAAAATCTTGGTCTATGCATTTTGATTTTAATACATCGTAAGGCTGAATGATGCAACTCTAATGATGAAAAAAGTCTCATTAAAGACATGAGCTCTTCATCAGGCTGTACACACTTCATCAGTCTCTCATTCACAATTTGACAAGCACTTGATAATGCCTCGAATTTCCCGGCGGCATCCCCTCTGTGTGGCCGTAATGCCCCCTAATAAAATACATGGCATTTGCGGCCAGTGGCCGTTGTGCCCTCGGGCTGAATATAATAATTAGAATTCTCTTCTCCCGGCTGCTTACCGAAGCACCTCTCATGGCTCTCTGTCACTTGATAGGGTCTTTCTTACAGGCTACAAGTGCACGCGTCCCTCTTATCCAATACCGAGGCGCATATTTAATATTTTGGAAGAACTGTCCACATTTAATTTTCGTCAGCCAATAAGATGAGTCGGCCTAACGAATAGCAAAAGCACTAACCTATGTCAATCTACTATCCCCTATGGTACAAAAGTTGATCTATTCTATGCGAGAAATAAATATTCCAAACATAGTCTGGGACAGTTGTGGGATGCGATAGATCCCAAATTAATACAACCACTAGAATTTTAAAAACTGTTTTAAGCAATGAGCCTGACGCAACAGATGAGAATGTTTATGTTAAAATGTTGATAAACTATTAGGCTATTTCTTTACATTATAAGCACAGCAATGTGAACACGACAGTAAGAGCTAATGTTCCATTAGCAGGAAAACACCCTTCTCAAAAGGGACCACAAATGTGATTATCTATGTAATGCTTTTATTATAAAGGTGCATTTCTATGGTGAAATTGATCTTCCCCCAAACTTGAAACTCACGCGCTGTTTATGTATACCAGTTAGGCTCTACACTTGTAACGCGGATTCATGTGCTTCATTTTAACAAGTTATTTGGCTACTTCAGTTGTGATACAAACCTTATTAAAACATATAGGCCTATGGCCTGGGCTACATGAGGTGTGATACTAACCTTATTCAAACATATAGGCCTATGGCCTGGGCTACATGAGGTGTGATACTAACCTTATTAAAACATATAGGCCTATGGCCTGGGCTACATGAGGTGTGATACTAACCTTATTCAAACATATAGGCCTATGGCCTGGGCTACATGAGGTGTGATACTAACCTTATTAAAACATATAGGCCTATGGCCTGGGCTACATGAGGTGTGATACTAACCTTATTAAAACATATAGGCCTATGGCCTGGGCTACATGAGGTGTGATACTAACCTTATTAAAACATATAGGCCTATGGCCTGGGCTTAAAACATGATGGCCTGGGGTGTGATACTAACCTTATTAAAACATATAGGCCTATGGCCTGGGCTACATGAGGTGTGATACTAACCTTATTAAAACATAGGCCTAGGCCTATGGCTACAGGTGTGATACTAACCTTATTAAAACATATAGGCCTATACATGAGGTGTGATACTAACCTTATTAAAACATATAGGCCTATGGCCTGGGCTACATGAGGTGTGATACTAACCTTATTAAAACATATAGGCCTATGGCCTGGGCTACATGAGGTGTGATACTAACCTTATTAAAACATATAGGCCTATGGCCTGGGCTACATGAGGTGTGATACTAACCTTATTAAAACATATAGGCCTATGGCCTGGGCTACATGAGGTGTGATACTAACCTTATTAAAACATATAGGCCTATGGCCTGGGCTACATAGGCCTATGGAGGTGTGATACTAACCTTATTAAAACATATAGGCCTATGGCCTGGGCTACATGAGGTGTGATACTAACCTTATTAAAACATATAGGCCTACATGAGGTGTGATACTAACATAGGCCTATGGCCTGGGTGAGGTGTGATACTAACCTTATTAAAAAAACATATAGGCCTATGGCCTGGGCTACATGAGGTGTGATACTAACCTTATTAAAACATATAGGCCTATGGCCTGGGCTACATGAGGTGTGATACTAACCTTATTAAAACATATAGGCCTATGGCCTGGGCTACATGATGGTGTGATACTAACCTTATTAAAACATATAGGCCTATGGCCTGGGCTACATGAGGTGTGATACTAACCTTATTAAAACATATAGGCCTATGGCCTGGGCTACATGAGGTGTGATACTAACCTTATTAAAACATATAGGCCTATGGCCTGGGCTACATGAGGTGTGATACTAACCTTATTAAAACATATAGGCCTATGGCCTGGGCTACATGAGGTGTGATACTAACCTTATTAAAACATATAGGCCTATGGCCTGGGCTACATGAGGTGTGATACTAACCTTATTAAAACATATAGGCCTATGGCCTGGGCTACATGAGGTGTGATACTAACCTTATTAAAACATATAGGCCTATGGCCTGGGCTACATGAGGTGTGATACTAACCTTATTAAAACATATAGGCCTATGGCCTGGGCTACATGAGGTGTGATGAGGATACTAACCTTATTAAAACATATAGGTGATACTAACCTTATTAAAACATATAGGCCTATGGCCTGGGCTACATGAGGTGTGATACTAACCTTATTCAAACATATAGGCCTATGGCCTGGGCTACATGAGGTGTGATACTAACCTTATTAAAACATATAGGCCTATGGCCTGGGCTACATGAGGTGTGATACTAACCTTATTAAAACATATAGGCCTATGGCCTGGGCTACATGAGGTGTGATACTAACCTTATTAAAACATATAGGCCTATGGCCTGGGCTACATGAGGTGTGATACTAACCTTATTAAAACATATAGGCCTATGGCCTGGGCTACATGAGGTGTGATACTAACCTTATTCAAACATATAGGCCTATGGCCTGGGCTACATGAGGTGTGCGTCTAGGATTTGAAATAGTCGCAAAGCTGCCTTACTGCACACAAGCTGGGCATCAAGTGATAATACATCATTCACAAGTGATAGGCTAATATTGTCACCCATCAGACTATTCTTCTCTTTACATATATTATTTAGTATATGTGTGAAATTTGTTTTGATTCACATTACCCTGAAGGCACAGAACATTGATGATTTACTGATTTGTTTTAAATTACTGGGAGTTTATATATAGAGAGTGTGCGACTCTATTTTCATAGCTTATCGTTTATTCACTGTTCGCACCTCTACACTAAATCATGTTTTCTGGGTGTTCAGCTCATGCTGTTTATTGGATTTAGAATGCACCATGAACATGCACCTGTCTCAAAACAGGGGCAGTGGGAAAAAAATCTATGCACTTAAATAGCGAATGGAGGATACTTTTCCTGTGGTTCATTTTCATGCCAGCCAGGTAGGCGATTACTCCTGTTGTAAAGAGAAGCAATGTGCTTAAAAGTTGAGAAATAAATATAGTAGGCCTAGCCTACAGAAAGCTGATGGGATCCTCCTCTTTTTAATAGAGGCCATCACTCTGTCGTTTTCTCACACAATTGCATATCCTATAGAAATGTTACGCAACATGAGCTCATGGGCTCTCATGAAGTGTTTGATTTGATTTTCGATTACGTTTGCATTGATGTCAGAGTGATTAGAGGGACAATAGAGTGCTGAGCACCAGGCAGGTAGGATGTTTGGTGGGTTACTAATGACCATCAGCAGCATCAGAGCTTGGAGATGCCTAATTACCGTAACTAAACAGTCACGTGGAATTTGACAGCCGTCATGACTCATAACCACCGGTAATACGGTCACCGTAACAGCCCTAACTCAAGCCAACTCATTCACTACCGTGAAACCACCACAGCAAGTCTGTGGGAAATATATAATTGACTCATTGCCCAACTGTGGAATTACAGAGGGAGGAGAGATCGTCAAAAATATATTATCATCCCAAAGTGACATCTACTTCCCTTCCTGAATCAGTCCTTACAATGACAAAATCACTGGGTCAAAGTCACTGACAGAAAACTACTACATCAGCAACTTCTTAATGACTCCTTGTCCCTGTACACAGCTACACTGTCTAACTACTGATGGCACAAATGGAAACACACACACACACACTCTCTCTGCTAGAAATGAACTCTTCCTGCTCTCAGCGTTAGTTGGCTCAGCCACTAGTTTGAAAAGCATTAACACAACCAGAGAGATATTGACTAGGAGAGAAAGGGGGGGTAGAGAGAGAAGAGGAGAGTCACTCTCACCTGTCCTGGCATGTCCAACAGGGCCATCCTCACTGGAGAGGAACGATTAACACACATCGGAGGAGAGGGAGAAAGAAACTAACGTTTCTCTGAAAAGAGGGAGGAGAGAGCTGCCACAGGTGGGAGGAGTGAAGGAAGCAGACAGCACTTTTAGAGACGTAGTGCACGTGTGTTACTGATTCAGAATGAGTAAGAGCAGACTCCATTCCCTCTCTCCTTCTCTCTTTCTCCTCTCTTTCAACATACACCTGCAGTATTGCCTACATAATGGCTTACAGTTAAACATGTACAAGCTTAACAAGAGTTAATCAATTCCAACAGGTTCCTCTCCATTTTAGAGACATATTTCCCTCAGATTACACAGACCCACAAAGAATTCGATAAACTCTCAGAACTACTGGGTGAAATACCACAGTGTGCCATCACAGCAGCAAGATGTGTGGCCTGTTGCCACAAGAAAAAGGGCAACCAGTGAAGAACAAACACCATTATAAATACAACCCATATTTATGCTTGTTTATTTTCCCTTTTGTGTCACATCTGCTCCTGCAACGCCATCTAGTGTTCATCCTGTGTCTCCTTGACCTGAGGCCTCCACCAGTACTCTCTCCCTCTAGTGTTCATCCTGTGTCTCCTTGACCTGAGGCCTCCACCAGTACTCTCTCCCTCTAGTGTTCATCCTGTGTCTCCTTGACCTGAGGCCTCCACCAGTACTCTCTCCCTCTAGTGTTCATCCTGTGTCTCCTTGACCTGCCGCCTCCCCCAGTACCCTCTCCCTCTAGTGCTCATCATGTGTCTCCCTAACCTGCCGCCTCCCCCAGTACTCTCTCTCTAGTGCTCATCCTGTGTCTCCCTAAACTGCCGCCTCCCCAGTACTCTCTCCCTCTAGTGTGTCTCCCTAACCTGCCGCCTCCCCAGTACTCTCTCCCTCTAGTGCTCATCATGTGTCTCCCTAACCTGCCGCCTCCCCCAGTACTCTCTCTCTAGTGCTCATCCTGTGTCTCCCTAAACTGCCGCCTCCCCCAGTACTCTCTCCCTCTAGTGCTCATCCTGTGTCTCCCTAACCTGCCGCCTCCACCAGTACTCTCTCCCTCTAGTGCTCATCCTGTGTCTCCCTAACCTGCCGCCTCCCCCAGTACTCTCTCCCTCTAGTGTGTCTCCCTAACCTGCCGCCACTCCCCCAGTACTCTCTCTCTCTCCCTGTGTATCTGATTGTGTGGGCGGAGACAGATGTGCTGGAGTCAGAGCAGATCCCCACCAGCTGCAACCTGTTCCATAATCAAGATCTCTAAAAAAAACTCAGTCCTGCCACTTCCACGCTGCCAGATAGACTGACTGAACAGAGATTAAAATGTTTCTAGCCGTTTGTTACTTTTGAGATCCTGTTGTGCCTGTTTTCCTCTCCTCCCCTCTCCAGTTCTGCACGCTCTGACTCTAGCCCCCGTCTCCAGTCCCACGTCTCGTCATCCTGCTACTCTGTCCTGGATTCCCCACTTTACTGCCCTGTCCCAACCCCTCTCCCTCCAGCCTCAGCCTCCGGACCTGCTTACCCTGTCCCAACCCCTCTCGCTCCAGCCTCAGCCTCCGCACCTGGTTTCCCTGTCCCAACCCCTCTCGCTCCAGCCTCAGTCTCCGCACCTGCTTTCCCTGTCCCAACCCCTCTCCCTCCAGCCTCAGCCTCCGGACCTGCTTACCCTGTCCCAACCCCTCTCCCTCCAGCCTCAGCCTCCGCACCTGGTTTCCCTGTCCCAACCCCTCTCGCTCCAGCCTCAGCCTCCGCACCTGGTTTCCTGCAACCCACCCGAGCTTCCCCTGACCTGCACTCCATCTCCCCCTTGTGTTTTAATAAATACCCTGATACCTTCATCCAAGTGTCCTCGTCTGAGTCTGCTCTTGGGTTCCCCTGTTCCACACCGCGTAACATTTCGTACTTTAACTACTTGCATATCGTGATAACACTGTACATAGCCATAATGTGACTTTTGAAATGTCTCTATTCCTTTTTTAACTTTTGTGGTTAATGTTTACTGTTCATTTCTGATGGTTTATTATCTATTTCACTTGCTTTGGCAATGTAAACATGTTTCCCCTGCCAATAAAGCCCTTTGAATTAATTTGATAGAGAGAGAGGTGGGTTGAGAGAGAGCATGAGAGAGACTGTGTTTTTGTAAATCTAGCCATAGGGCTAAACCTTTTCTCTGAAACAGGGTTTTTCTTTCCTCTGCACAGACACAGAGGCAACAGAAACTGAGCAGAATAGCCCAGCTCACCTGAGGGAAAGAGTTCATTTGACCACCAAGCTGGAGAGTCAGCCCTTCTCTACTTCGTAAACATTTCTAATAGAGACCAGCCTGCACACACACACACAGGTTACTGAATCACTAGTGAAACCGGAGTAGAATTGTTAACATAGTTCCTCATGACCATAGAAAGTAGTCTGTATAGACTACTCCCATACACAGTTCTGTGAGATATACTCTGAGTAGCAACAGGTCTGTGTACAGTAGACCTTTGAGCTCACCACACACACACACACACACACACACACACACACAGCACTAATGCAGCAGGGTCACAACCTGGTGGACAAACTGAATATGATCAGGATATAGTATATGATGAGGAAACAGACTGCTGGCCTGTAGAGGGCGGTGAAGCTCTTCACAGCCAGAGATACGACTGCTCCTGTGAAACCTTACCACACACTCACTCACACACACACACAAGCACACGCTCACACACACACACAAACACGAGCTCACTCACACACTCACACGTACCCTCAAACACACGCACACAAACACACACTTCTGAAAGGTTAAGCAGTTTATTTGAGACTGTTGGTTTAGATTGTCTCTAATGCAATAGAATAAACGATAGAAGTAGAACTGACAACATTGGGGGCCAATCAGAGGCCCTCTTACCTATGTGTGGGTGTGGTTCTGGGGGGCAAAACAGGAGGTCGACGTGGGATTGGAGCAGGGCCGCGAGGCTCTTTAGGGCCCGCCCCCACCACGTAGACTTTAGGGGGGAGGGTGGGCACGCATTGATCAGAAGAGGAAGACTGGTCATATTGTTCAACTGAGAAGGAAGAGGAGGAGGAAGAGGGCGAAACAGGGGAGGGCTTTCTCCCTCCCTCCCCCACCTGCTGGGGGTGTCTGGCTGGTGAAACAGGAGAGGGCTTTCTCCCTCCCTCCCCCACCTGCTGGGGGTGTCTGGCTGGTGAAACAGGAGAGGGCTTTCTCCCTCCCTCCCCCACCTGCTGGGGGTGTCTGGCTGGTGAAACAGGCGAGGGAGAGAGGCTAGGGAGAGGTACTGTGCGGGGATTGGTGGAGAGGCTAGGGAGAGGTACTGTGGGGGATTGGTGGAGAGGCTAGGGAGAGGTACTGTGGGGGATTGGTGGAGAGGCTAGGGAGGGGTACAGTGAGGGGATTGGTGGAGAGGCTAGGAAGGGGTACTGTGGGAGGATTGGTGGAGAGGCTAGGGAGAGGTACTGTGGGGGATTGGTGGAGAGGCTAGGGAGAGGTACTGTGGGGGATTGGTGGAGAGGCTAGGGAGTGGTACAGTGAGGGGATTGGTGGAGAGGCTAGGGAGGGGTAGAGTGAGGGGATTGGTGGAGAGGCTAGGGAGAGGTACTGTGGGGGAGTGTTTGTAGAGGAGTGTTTATTGTTATGTTTATGTCTGGGTTTGGGTGCCATGGGGGAGTGTTTAGGGGAGGTGGGGGTGAAGCGTAGTGTGGGGCCGTTTGGGGTGCTGCGAGGGGGATGGGGGTAAGGGCGGGTCCTGGGCAGTAGAATGGGGGGCGGTAGAGTAGGAGGTAGAGTTGGGATTGGGGGTGGTAGGGCAGAAGGTAGGGTTGGGATGGGGGGAAGTCTGGCCACAGTCCAATGTCTCTACAGGGACAGAGCGGTACTTAGTCCTCTCCTTGGGGACTGGTCTCGGTCTCTCTCCATCCCTCTCTTCTTCCCTGAACACTGATCTCTCCTTAGGGACTGGTCTCTCTCCTCTCGATACTGGTCTCTCTCCTCTCGATACTGGTCTCTGTGCAGGTAGTGGTGTCTCTCTCCCCAAAGGACTGGGTCTGAACACAGCTCTCTCTTCCCCTCTCTGGTCTCCCTCTGCAGCCAGATGTGTGAGTAGGGCATCGTGCTCTCTCTCGGGGTGTGTGTGGTGGTGTGTTTTTTGCAGGCTGACTAGGATGCGTTTGCGGTGCCCAGGCAGTTTGATTCCAATCGTCTCCAGCTGATCCTGGGTCAGCCCTTGGCATTCCAACAACGTTCCAAACCCCGCGTCCTGGAACACTGGGAAATACTGGTCCAGATGCAGAGCACACAGCCACTCCCACACCGACACACACCCCTCCGCCTCAGACATCACCACAGAGTGTGTGTGTCTACGTGTACGTGTGTGTGAAGATGTGTGTCCCTGTGTGTGTCCCTGTGTGGTGTGTCCAGGCAGTGTTCAGATCAAACCTGTGGAAGAAACAGGAAGACAGGTTAGGATTGAAACCTTTATCAATAGAAGTGTACATCCCAGTCGATACAATTCACTTACAGTATATTATGTTCAGAAACACATTGTAAGTGGAATTTTAATATTTGTGCTTTTCTTATTATAACTCATTTACGTTTTCTATTCATGTGCTGTTCTAATAACCCATTTCTGTGTTCATGCAAGTGGCTGACTGTACAAATCTTCACTATCAGTACCTGCAATGTGGCAGTACGCCCAGACCATGTTCTGTTCAAGGTCTCAGCTTAGAGAGAAAGAAGCCTTGTAAGGTATTGGTCCGTCACATGTTCTGAACCAGTATTGGTCCGTCACATGTTCTGAACCAGTATTGGTCCGTCACATGTTCTGAACCAGTATTGGTCCGTCACATGTTCTGAACCAGTATTGGTCCGTCACATGTTCTGAACCAGTATTGGTCAGATGAATGAATTATGCTAAATCTTGCAAATATAACTTGTCTGTGTATATAAGACAACTGCTGGGACTGCCCCAGGCAGAGCTCCTGATTGACATGTGTACTATGGTGCATTGAGTTGGTTGGAACCTCTCCAGCACGCTGGCAATAAACAATGATTCATTTAAGATTGACTATGTGTGTCCCTGTATAAGAATTTCCCATGACAACATACACACGGAAACCCCATGAAGAGGATGTTACAGTAGAAGACGAGCATTTACCATCTTTCACAGACTTTCAAAATCAAGAAGTTCCACCGTTTGGTCAAGGAACACTAGAGAAAAAGCTTTACTGTTGGTAAATTATCTTTTCTTCCTCTTGCCCTCTTTTCTCTAGCTTTCTATTTCACCACAGATAAGACACCACCATCTCTAAACAGACCACAAACACACAGCCACAGCTCCTCGCTCGCACACACACACACACACACTGCATCAACACACACACACACACTGCATCTACACACACACACACACACACACTGCATCAACACACACACACACACACTGCATCAAACACACACACACACACACTGCATCTACACACACACACACACACACACACACACACACACACACACACACACACAAAGATGATAGAAGATGCCTCTTTCTCTCCTCCTAACCTAAACTAAAAATACCTAGTCTTAAAGTAACACTTTAAGTGATCAACAGATCTTAATCTATGGAGTCTAAAAACTGTGGTGAGCTCTTTAAAAACCTCCACCAGCTGAGACCACTATTTCTCTCTCTCTCTCTCTGACAAACACACACGCAGTTCTTTAATACACAAACTAAAGTTATAATTATACTTTTTCTAAACTGCCTTCTATAAATAGGGACCTATTTACTGATGAATGTCTGTTTTTCCTTCTGCTTGTATTCTGTCTCTTTATTCTCATTTATTTATGGAATTCAAGGCTCATCTGTAAAAGAGACCTTGGTCTCAGCATGACTCCCTGATAATAGAAAAGTAAATATAATAATAAATATAAAATATATTAATTTAAAGGACTAAAGTGGAATGCCAATAGTAGAGTATGTGAATATTCTTCTCCTTTGGAGAAATACTGTAGAAACTAACAGATGAATGTGTATCAGACTTGGAACATCAAGCACTGTACGTTCACCACATCTCATAGCTTCAACGGCAACTCAGATGTGGAACAAGAGGATGCTTTGTACAAGGATGTAAGAGCCGAGTGACACAAGAGACATATTACACATAACACACACACACACGCACACGCACACGCACACCTACTCACACATCAACGTGAGACTTCATTACCACCGTGCAGAAAACAGTCTAATAGGTCAACTCCATTTTATTAACAGACCATCAGACTGAAGGACAGAGGTGGTGTCAATCACCCATCACAAGATAGTCAACACACACACACACACACACAGACCTGCCTGTACCTGGTACTGCTAAAACAGTGATCTAAGGACAGTGTCTTTATATGATGGACACACACAACCGGTGTCTATTTTGCATGTTAAATGGACACCATCTGTGTGTGTGTGTGTGTGTGTGTGTGTGTGTGTGTGTGTGTGTGTGTGTGTGTGTGTGTGTGTAAATGTGTGTTGAAGGACATAAGTGTCTGTAAAATAATTGCAAAATCATTTCCTGTCTTCCTCTAACTGACAGACCAGAGACCACGGAGAGAAACGCTGTGCTCTCGCTCAATTTAAGGGGCTTTATTGGCATGGGATATATATGTTTACAAGGCAAGTGAAATAGTTCAACAAAAAGTGAAATGAACAGTAAACATTACATTCACAAAAGTTCCAAAGGAATAGAGACATATCAAATGTCATATTATGTCTATATATAGTGTTCTAACGATGAGCAAATAGTTAAAGTACAAAAGGGAAAATAAATAAACATAAATATGAGTTGTATTTACAATGGTGTTTGTTCTTCACTGGTTGTCCTTGTGGAAACAGGTCACAAATATTTCTGCTGTGATGACACACTGGTATATCACATATGGGAGTTTATCAACATTGGATTTGTTTTCAAATTCTTTGTGGGTCTGTGTAATCGGAGGTTAGGAATTGCAGCTCAGTTTCCACCTCATTTTGTGGGCAGTGTGCGTGTAGCCTTTCTCAATAGCAAGGCTATGCTCACTGAGTCTGTACATAGTCAAAACTTTTCTCTCTCTCTCTCTCGCTCTCTTTTCAAGAATTGAGGAACAACATTGAAAGGAAACCATGTCTACTGTCTAGATGTACTTCTACCTGCAACTAAAATATATTCTCTCTTTGTAATGGGGGTTTGTAAGTCAGTAGGTAGTAGTACCAGTAGTACCCTGAGTCAGTAGGTCTCACTAACGCTGTACATACTTGAGTGTAAGTGTGCACACACACACACACACACACACACACACACACACACACACACACACACACACACACACACACACACACACGACTAAGGGCTATTCTGGACTGTTCCGCACCAAAGTGCTAAGAAGATTGGTGCCAAGTCAACAGCTGAATGGCTCTGTAGAGTCTACACTGTAAACAATAAAGAGGGACACAACCTGCAACCATTTGTAAGATGTTACGGAGTTCACAGAAGGAAATCAGTCAATTGAAATAGGCACAACCCACTTGGAAGCTAGGTCCTCCCACTGGGGAGCCAGGCCCAGCCAATCAGAATGAGTTTTTCCCCACTAAAGGGCTTTATTAAAGACAGAAATACTCCCCCCTCCCCCTCAGACAATCCCACAGGTGAAGTAGCAGGATGTGGAGGTCCTGGACTGGCGTGGTTACACGTGGTCTGCGGTTGTGAGGTCGGTTGTGAGCGTACTGCCAAATTCTCTAAAATGAAGCTGGAGGCGTGGTGAACATACCTGCAGTCAGCATGCCAATTGCACGCTCCCTCAAAACTTTAAACATCTGTGGCATTGTGTTGGGAGACAAAACTGCCCATTCTAGAGTGGCCTTTTATTTTCCTCAGCACAAGGTGCACCTGTGTAATGATCATGCTGTTTAATCAGCTTTTTTTAAGAGGGTAATCAGACATAGTGTAAACGCAAACTGACGTTCATTCACAGTTGACAAAACCTCTATTCAGTCTCTGTGTAAATGTTAATTGCAACTATCCCGAGTACAATTTGTTCGGTAGTTATGTGGACTTGGAGACAGCCAGCAAATGGATTTATTGTGTTGATTGTACAAGGGCTTGATTATACACTGCTCAAAATAATAAAGGGAACACTAAAATAACACATCCTAGATCTGAATGAATGACATATTCTTATTAAATACTTTCTCTTTACATAGTTGAATGTGCTGACAACAAAATCACACAAAAATGATCAATGGAAATCAAATGTATCAACCCATGGAGGTCTGGATTTGGAGTCACACTCAAAATTAAAGTGGAAAATCACACTACAGGCTGATCCAACTTTGATGTAATGTCCTTAAAACAAGTCAAAATGAGGCTCACATCTCTGAGGATCTCATCTCGGTACCTAATGGCAGTCAGGCTACCACTGGCGAGCACATGGAGGGCTGTGGGTCAATCACACCATGCCTGACCCACCGCCAAACCGGTCATGCTGGAGGATGTTGCAGGCAGCAGAACGTTCTCCACAGCGTCTCCAGACTGTCACGTCTGTCACATGTGCTCAGTGTGAACCTGCTTTCATCTGTGAAGAGCACAGGGCGCCAGTGGCGAATTTGCCAATCTTGGTGTTCTCTGGCAAATGCCAAACGTCCTGCACGGTGTTGGGCTGTAAGCACAACCCCCACCTGTGGACGTCGGGCCCTCATACCACCCTCATGGAGTCTGTTTCTGACCGTTTGAGCAGACACATGCACATTTGCATGCACACTTGCACAAAGGCGGAGGTAGCGGTCCTGCTGCTGGGTTTTTGCCCTTCTACGGCCTCCTCCACGTCTCCTGATGTACTGGCCTGTCTCCTGGTAGCGCCTCCATGCTCTGGACACTACGCTGACAGACACAGCAAACCTTCTTGCCACAGCTCAGTTCAGATCAGTGTTGCTTCCTAAGTGGGCAGTTTGATTTCACAGAAGTGTGATTGACTTGGAGTTACATTGTGTTGTTTAAAAGTGTTCCCTTTATTTTTTTGAGCAGTGTATATTGCATTAAGCATTAAGCTTTTAATGACCCTTTTGATATTTATACTTACTAGATGTGTTGTGTGCTTAGACTTGATATTTGCTGTGTTTGAGTTACACTACTTGAGAATTGCATGTTACTGAAACTACTACCTGCTTTTCGTACTGAAGACACTGAAACTGTAACCTGTCTGATTGCCGCTCTAAGCCTGCTGGCCACAACGGCTTATTTTAAACTTTTTTTCTAATAACTATTTTTGATAATTCTGTGTTGTGTATATTCCATAGTGGTACCCAGTTCAGGTCTCCACTGACCCGATCCTAGAGCTTCTGGTTGTTAAACCCTCTCTCTCTCTCTCCAGGCTGGTTATAACAGTGTCTCTATACTGAAGTAACAATGGGGTCTTCTGTTACAAGAGCAGGTCAATAACAGGAAACAAAACACACACAGAGGCCAGGGGGAATCGTATGGAGAGGACAGAACTAGAGTTCTGATTTAAGACACCCATTAAGAGATTCACCTGACACATCTTTGACATTCTCTAAGGGAAGTAAGAGATTGTGTGTGTGTGAGGGGGGTGGGGGTGGGGGGGTCAAGCTTCACATCCCTTTTCAACTACACACAAAACGCCAGAGTTAAACTCTGTTTATCAGCTATCAGTTCTTTATAAGCTGCCCTCTAGAAGGGCTGTGGCATCACAAGGTGACATTTCCATGGCCTCAATGTGAGCTACCTTCTCTCTCTTTCTCTGCATTGTAGCACCTCCGCTTCACACCACAGGCTGCCCATTTAACACAGAGGAAACAGAGGAAACGCCTGACTCTCCTCACACTGCTGTCTCTCTCTCACACCTCCCGTCACTCGTCTCCGGCCCTGACAGACAGAGTGGTAAACATGAATAGACCACTCTGCCCATCACACACACACACCCACACAACAGAATGACTCACACCAACCTTGGTACCCCTGCTTCAAGCATGCTCAATAACTCGAACACACATTGAATTCCTCTGACACAGTGCTTCTAGTAAAGGGTCCCATATGGAAGGGAATAATACCACACCCTAGGGGGTCTGCCCTGTCCCTGTCCCCCTCCTCACCCATGGAGGGCTGCTGGGCTGCAGAGAGGAGGGTGACAGAGGTGGGATGGAGACTGATATCATCCTCTCTATACTCTGCTGCTACCCTGGGGTGCAACATTTCACAGGGAGATGTTTCATAAACTCAGCTATTACAGACTCCCATAGCGACCCAGGCTAACCCTATCCCAGACTATCACTAACCCAGGCTAACCCTATCCCGGACTATCACTAACCCTATCCCGGACTATCACTAACCCAGGCTAACCCTATCCCGGACTATCACTAACCCAGGCTAACCCTATCCCGGACTATCACTAACCCAGGCTAACCCTATCCCGGACTATCACTAACCCAGGCTAACCCTATCCCGGACTATCACTAACCCAGGCTAACCCTATCCCGGACTATCACTAACCCAGGCTAACCCTATCCCGGACTATCACTAACCCAGGCTAACCCTATCCCGGACTATCACTAACCCAGGCTAACCCTATCCCGACTATCACTAACCCAGGCTAACCCTATCCCGGACTATAACCCAGGCTAACCCTATCCCGGACTATCACAAACCCAGGCTAACCCTATCCCGACTATCACAAACCCAGGCTAACCCTATCCCGGACTATCACTAACCCAGGGTAACCCTATCCTGGACTATCACTAACCCAGGGTAACCCTATCCTGGACTATCACTAACCCAGGGTAACCCTATCCTGGACTATCACTAACCCAGGATAACCCTATCCTGGACTATCACTAACCCAGGCTAACCCTATCCCGGACTATCACTAACTCACGCTAACCCTATCCTGGACTATCACTAACCTTGGCTGAACTTACCCAGGCTAACCCTATCCCGGACTATCACTAACCCTTGCTGAACTTACCCTAACTCAGGGTTGCAGCAGGTCTTATGTGCATTCTCGAGTGATGAGTGTGTCACAGACGGGCCAATCTCTTTGTTTTCTCTTAAATCAGACCGTTGAGAGAGGGTGGAGGCAACATGAGTCACGGTAGCCTCTTCTCTCCCACAGGTCAGATTTTAGATCAGCCTTTCTAACCATCTCTCGCAATGCCAGAGTTAAACTCCGTTCAGGCAATGGCCTCAAAGAGACATTGAGATCAAACTACACACACACACACACACACACACACACACACACACACACACACAGACTAGAGCTAAAATTATGGAGGTGGCTTATAGTAGAGAAATTAACATTAAATTATCTGGCCCCAAAGTCAAGTAGCAGTGTTTCCCGTACATTCATTTAGCAGCGGTTGACATGCTAGCCACAGCTAGCATGTCAACTAGAATGGCCAACAGCTAGCATGTCAACTAGAAAGGCTAACAGCTAGCATATCAACTAGAAAGGCTAACAGCTAGCATGTCAACTAGAAAGGCTAACAGCTAGCATGTCAACTAGAAAGGCTAACAGCTAGCATGTCAACTTGAATGGCCCACAGCTAGCATGTCAACTAGAAAGGCTAACAGCTAGCATGTCAACTAGAAAGGCTAACAGCTAGCATGTCAACTAGAAAGGCTAACAGCTAGCATGTCAACTAGAAAGGCTAACAGCTAGCATGTCAACTAGAATGGACAAGAGCTAGCATGTCAACTAGAAAGGCTAACAGCTAGCATGTCAACTAGAATGGCCCACAGCTAGCATGTCAACTAGAAAGGCTAACAGCTAGCATGTCAACAAGAAAGGCTAACAGCTAGCATGTCAACTAGAAAGGCTAACAGCTAGCATGTCAACTAGAAAGGCTAACAGCTAGCATGTCAACTAGAATGGACAAGAGCTAGCATGTCAACTAGAAAGGCTAACAGCTAGCATGTCAACTAGAATGGCCCACAGCTAGCATGTCAACTAGCATGACCAACAGCTAGCATGTCAACTAGAATGGCCCACAGCTAGCATGTCAACTAGCATGACCAACAGCTAGCATGTCAACTAGCATGGCCCACAGCTAGCATGTCAACTAGCATGGCCCACAGCTACGAGCATGGCATGGCCCACAGCTAGCATGGCCCACAGCTAGCATGGCCCACAGCTAGCATGGCCCACAGCTAGCATGTCATTGCGCTAATAGCAATGCACCCCCCTGATGAAAAAAATCCTCGTGGAAAAACTGAATAAGATACTGACCCTAAAACACATGCAGTATACGAGCATACTGAAAAGGAAATAGCACTTTAAAAACTAACACTCAGTGTTTCCACTGATGCGGATAACCTATCTCTGACAGAGCACACACACACACACACACACACACACACACACACACACACACACACACACACACACACACACTTTGGTTCCATGGTTGCCATGGCGCCTAGTGGTAGCCTTGGTAGTTTACTCCTGTGAATTGATCTACAATTATTTGTTTTGTGCATTATTATTATTTTTATTATCATCCTCAACTTTGTTATTTTTTTTAAAGCTAATCAAGTACTGAATACAAAAATCGAGTTCAACCGAAAATGTTAAACTAGACAAGACATACTTCTACTTCTCCAATCAACTAGCTAAATGTTTGGATGCAAATACCAGTGTCTTCACTTCTCTTCTCCTGGTCCGAAGGCTGGACCAAAGATTAAGAAATGTCAGCAACTTTCCTCCACTACACACATGGATTCTTCAGTTTAAAGATTTACTTTATTTTATTAAAAAACATGCGCAAGGAGCTCAAGTACAGCCTTATACAATACGGGATCCTCCAGAAAACATGCAGACAGACCACGAGACCTAGGGAAACTGATCAGAAGATTAAAGTCTATTGTGTGCACTCGCAGAGTTTGGACAATAAAGATCACTTGCCAGTTCTGCGGGATGACCCTCAGGTAATTGACGTCACCCACTCCAAGCCAATACAGTTTATACAGAGAGCAGTGTGCTAACCATAATGCAATGAATCTATTTCCACCATGATATGTCTCCGAACTATGGGGGACCGAGCCGTAGGCTCCCTTGCTCCTCGCATATGGAATGCTCTTTCTGACCATTTGAAAGCCGCTCCATCACTCAGAACTTTTAAAACGCTCCTTAAAACCCACTCTTTTTCATAGTCCAAATCTAAAATGTACTTAGCACCTAGCCCACTACTGCTATTTTACCAGCCTTGATTCTAAATATATATACGTTGTTTTTATTGCAAAAAATCCTTAGTAGATCTTTGAGATAAGTCTAATGAAAAGTGATATACAAATTAAAATGTATTATTATTATTATTAGAGAGAGTTATGCCAACTTTTAGAATTTTGAATATTGTTCTAATTCTAGAAATGCAGTTACATAGTATCGTTTAAATATTCCCTCATGTAATGTTAATGAGGCGTTAACATGGCTGCCATAGAATGTCAAAGCATCATGTAAATGCACCATAATGCAGATACTCTCTGAATACATGGCTCAGCCAAGCACCTGTCAAATCTGCAGCTGAACAACTGCGGAACACTGAGATGGGCCCACATTAACTCCGTGTCTATTACATTAACATATCTTTCTTTCACGCACATCAGATTAGACACACGCACAAAAAAAACTATTGTTATTATTGTAAATCTTTGATTTGATTTATTCTCCAATAACACGAGCGGACCTGATCCCGGAGATCCAATAAGACCAGAGAAAACAGAATCGCGTTAGCATTCCACAATAACGGAGACTGGGGGTCCTCGATTCTTTGTCCTTTAAGCTATAGCCTCAATTTATCACAAACGAAGGAACATTTTTTTAAGCGTATATATGAAACGCTGCGGGGAGTCAATTTATTACATTAATTGACAGCAACTGTGCATTTACAATCCTACAGGTTGATCTAAAAACGTAGCTAGACTTTTGTTGACAATCGCATCTCAGTCTAGGCTATTATGACTTTGAAACTATACTTGAAAGCGCATCGGAATTCTTTACAAATTCGCCTCATTACAAAATCTCCTTTCTTTCTTCTGAAGTTTTTAAAGTTATTTTTTCAACCATAAACTCTCCAGAAAAATATATATTTTTAAACATGAATTACCTTCTCTGTGTTTTGAACAGTTTCCCTGGTGACTGGAGTTTAGGTTTTGGGATATTTCAGGACGAGTTCGCCGATGACATATTCTCACGCCTCAAAAGCACCAGCAGCGAAAACTTCCGCAGCGGTCACGTGATTGATTACATTTCAGAAGGAGCCCAGTCCTCTATTTAGCCAGTTCACTTTTCAACCATTAAAGTGTATGTGGGAGAGAACACACAGACACATCTTCTAGTAAGCCTGATCATGAAACCAGTAACATTTTGTAGATGAAGCCTTGGCTAACAACTTATTTCTGGACATGCTAATGCTGGACATGTTGACACGTTCGTCTATCTCTAGAAAGTAGCAACATTGTTCTGGAAAATTCGGTCAGGTGCTTTGCAACAATAGAGCCATTCTGACAAATGATTGTTCCATTCTGCGTGGAAACATTGTAAAAGAATAACAGTGGACATTGTATCCACGTCCATATTTCTGGGATGGTGTGTAGTTTCGTTTTCAACCTCAGGAGGGTGACAAGTGACTGCTGTGGTGTTGAGGTGGAGAGGATAACTGTTCATGGGATGAGAGCTTCTTAGGCCTGAAAGTGGCGTAGGCTCATTTCATTTTTCCCCACAAAGAAATTCAACGTGTTATGATTAGGCTACACAATAAAGAGATTGGATGCAGATTCTAACATAACTTTATTGTCCTAGAGGAATCATATTCTATGTAGGACAATGCTGCAGAAAATAGACTATACATTATAAACCTATGACACCTATTCCATTGGCTTGTACCTGTGTGGAAGTATAGGCATAGCCTATAGTGAAGAGATGGTGGCAAAGGTAGGGGGTGGAGGAGGGGAAGGTAGGGGGTGGAGGAGGGGAAGGTAGGGGGTGGAAGAGAGGAAGGTAGGGGGTAGAGGAGAGGAGGGAAAGGTAGGGGTGGAGGAGAGGAGGGAAAGGTAGGGGGTGGAGGAGAGGAGGGAAAGGTAGGGGGTGGAGGAGAGGAGGGAAAGGTAGGGGGTGGAGGGGAAAGGTAGGGGGTGGAGGAGAGGTGGGAAAGATAGGGGGTAGAGGAGAGGAGGGAAAGGTAGGGGGTAGAGGAGAGGAGGGGAAGGTAGGGGGTGGAGGAGAGAGGAAGACGGTGACTCATCGCTGGTCTAGTAGCTGTGGCGGGGTCGGTGTGGGGTGGCAGGGAGACAGGCCACCATGCACAGTGTGTATCCTTTTTATCGCGCCAACCCCCGTATGTGCCCCTGCTCGCCGCCCCGGAGCAGAAGCTGACCCAGTGACCCAGAGATGTCTCAATGAGGACTAGTGGCTGAGACATCAGACAACTACCATACCAGCTTCAATTCAGAGCAGGAGGATATACAAATTCTGAAGAGAGACAGAGCAGACACTGTATTTCTGCTTTACATACTATCTCTACAGGCATATTTCTGCTTTACATACTATCTCTACAGGCATATTTCTGCTTTACATACTGTATCTCTACAGGCATATTTCTGCTTTACATACTGTATCTCTACAGGCATATTTCTGCTTTACATACTGTATCTCTACAGGCATATTTCTGCTTTACATACTGTATCTCTACAGGCATATTTCTGCTTTACATACTGTATCTCTACAGGCATATTTCTGCTTTACATACTGTATCTACAGGCATATTTCTGCTTTACATACTGTATCTCTACAGGCATATTTCTGCTTTACATACTGTATCTACAGGCATATTTCTGCTTTACATACTATCTCTACAGGCATATTTCTGCTTTACATACTGTATCTCTACAGGCATATTTCTGCTTTACATACTGTATCTCTACAGGCATATTTCTGCTTTACATACTGTATCTACAGGCATATTTCTGCTATACATACTGTATCTCTACAGGCCAGCTGACGAGTATGCCTATAACTAGGCATTCCCTTACTCACTCATATCAGAACAGACCCTCTGCATGTGTGGTTGGCCCAGCAGTAGGAGGCTTGAAAGCATTGGCACTGAGGCAGTGGTAAAGAGTCACAATTTGGGTTCATTATATAAAGAATGTGGGGATGCAGTTGCCCGACGACTCATCCTGAATTTAATTACGCTGCTCTATCTATCATTACCACAGGAGGTTGCTGGCACCTTGATATATTTGGCTCAAAATGATTTTGAATCGAAAATGCTAATTAGCATCAAAGTAGACGTCAGGCAAGACCACATATCCCAGAAAGCTCCTGCTCGTCGTCTCTAGCTGGTACCAGGTACATTTAAACAAATTTAGCCAATTTATTAATTACTACATTTAGCTAACATTAGATATTTAAATCAAAGCCGTCTCATCCAGATCATCATGACATTTGTAGTTTTTTTTAATGATAGCCATATTTGAAGCTAATTAACATTTCATTTGTGGGTAAATACAGGCGAATATATTGATAAAAGTCACCTTGTCCTAGAGAGATTTACACGGTTTACAAAACATCACCCCAGGGTAGGCCTACACAAAACATCACCACAGGGTAGGCCTACACAAAACATCACACCAGGGTAGGCCTACACAAAACATCACACCAGGGTAGGCCTACACAAAACATCACACCAGGGTAGGCCTACACAAAACATCACACCAGGGTAGGCCTACACAAAACATCACACCAGGGTAGGCCTACACAAAACATCACACCAGGGTAGGCCTACACAAAACATCACCCCAGGGTAGGCCTACACAAAACATCACACCAGGGTAGGCCTACACAAAACATCACACCAGGGTAGGCCTACACAAAACATCACACCAGGGTAGGCCTACACAAAACATCACACCAGGGTAAACCTACACAAAACACAGCCCTTATTTGAAGCGTTTCTAAAAATTCCCTATGGGAAAAATGAATGGTGGAAAAACGTTTGGAACCATTTCCCTGTTTGACCGCTAGGTTTTATGGGTATTATGACTCACACTGTGATAGTCTATGAAGAATATTATCCCTTCAGACAGCCATTTCCATGATAACAAAACTTCATTACTTTAGAGATAATGTGATTAATTGTAACCTTCCTGATTTCCCTGATCCACTCAACAACTGAACCATGTCTGTGTTTGAGAAATTGGGCCAACAAACAGAGGGGAGGGCAAACTCACCAACAATTCATATCCACAATTACATCAGAGTTTTCACTCCCTCATTTTCTCTCGGTCTCTCCTCCCTCCCCCTCCCTGCCTAGCCCTGGTGCTAAGTTGAGCGGGGAGTTGCCATGCCAACCCAGAGTGGGGATCCCGGGTCCAAACTAGGCCACACAGCAGAAGCGGCATTAAACAGTGTGTAAGTGTGACAGATTCAGACCAGAACAATCTGTTAATCAAGTCAATCATTTGTCAGACCTCGTTTAACACACACACACACACACACACACACACACACACACTTTAAGAAAGACTCGGATCACAAATGAAATATGAAAACCTTTGTAGGAATCTGTATTTAAGATTGAACTCTACATACATTCATACTGTAGTGTTGAGGAAAAGAGAGTGGACCTGTGTGTGTGTGTGTGTGTGTGATCCAGAGACACATCATGTATAATGGGCAATAGAGGCAGTGATTCAGGACAAAGAGACTAACTGAAGAGGAAAGAGAAAGTGTGTGGTGTTAGTCACTGTCTCTGTCCACTCTGATCTCACTGAGGTGTGTGTGTGTGGTGTTAGTCACTGTCTCTGTCCTCTCTGATCTCACTGAGGTGTGTGTGGTGTTAGTCACTGTCTCTGTCCACTCCGATCTCACTGAGGTGTGTGTGGTG
>NC_056442.1:50398362-50473362 GCF_018296145.1 Oncorhynchus tshawytscha | reverse complement strand
CCCGGAGAGCTGGAGGTGGAGAGAGACATATCTGCACTCTGGACAGTGGTGAGACAACTTCAACAGGAGAAAGAGAAGGAGCAGGAGAAGAACAGAGCACTAGAGGAGAGGATCAGACTGCTGGAGGAGAGGGTGAGGGGATGGAGGAGAGGGTGAGGGGGATGGAGGAGAGGATCAGACTGCTGGAGGAGAGTGTGAGGGGGTTGGAGGAGAGGGTGAGGGGGATGGCGTGTGACAGAGAACAACCCATTAGAGAGGTGGCCACCACCGCAGAGAAGCCAGCAGAACAGTCCACCCCAGACCCTGACCATAGCGTCCACAACACAGCGGGACAGACAAATGAAGAAGCCCAAGACTATGGGATCCCACCCCCTCTGAGCACCTGCCCCCTGCCAGCCACCCTGATAGACATCCTGACAACCCCCCACACCCACTGAGGACATTCACAAGACACAGATTTGACTCCTTATGGACTTAAACAAATATATCAAGAAAAAAAACGTTTTCACAGAGTGTCATCCTGGAATATCCAAGGTCTGATGTCATCTGCCTTTGGCATAAAGAGCAGGAACCCGGACTTCATCAAAGAAATCACTAATAAGATATTGTCATCCTACAAGAAACATGGTATAGAGGAGACAGACCCACTGGTTTCCCTCTAGGTTACAGAGAGCTGGTAGTCCCATCCACCAAACTACCAGGTGTGAAACAGGGAAGGGACTCAGGGGGTATGCTAATTTGGTATAGAGCAGACCTAACTCACTCCATCAAATTAGTCAAAACAGGAACATTTTACATTTGGCTAGAAATGTAAAAAGAAATGATCTTAACAGAGAAAAATGTCCTCCTCTGTGCTACCTAAATCCCCCCAGCAGAATCCCCATACTTTAACGATGACAGCTTCTCCATCCTAGAGGGGGAAATAAATCATTTACAGGCCCAGGGACATGTACTAGTCTGTGGCGACCTAAATGCCAGAACTGGACAATAACCTGACACCCTCAGCACACAGGGGGACAAACACCCGCCTGGAGGTGACAGCATTCACTCCCACATATGCCCCCCTAGACACAACTATGACAACATAACCAACAAAAATGGGTCACAACTCCTGCAGCTCTGTCGCACGCTGGGTACGTACATAGTCAATGGTAGGCTTCGAGGAGACTCCTATGGTAGGTACACCTATAGCTCATCTCTTGGCAGTAGTACTGTAGACTACTTTATCACTGACCTCAACCCAGAGTCTCTCAGAGCGTTCACAGTCAGCCCACTGACACCCCTATCAGACCACAGCAAAATTAAAGTCTACCTGAACAGAGCTATACTCAATCATGAGGTATCAAAGCCAAAGGAACTGAGTAATATTCAGAAATGCTATAGATGGAGGGAAATAATGTAGAAAAACCTACTAAAAAACAATGAGGCAACAACAAATTCAATCCCTTTCTGACAACTTCCTGGACAAAATGTTTCACTGTAATAGTGAAGACGTAAACTTGGCAGTAGAAAACCTAAACAGTATATTTGACCTCTCAGCTTCCTTCTCAAATCAAAACATTTCTAACAGAAAACCAAAGAAAAGTAACAATAATGACAAATGGTTTTATGAAGAATGTAAAACCAAAGAAAGAAATAGAGAAACCTGTCCAACCAAAAACATAGAGACCCAGAAAACCTGAGCCTACATCTTCACTATGGTGAATCACTAAAACAATGCAGAAATATACTACGGAAGAAGAAGGAACAGCACGTCAGAAATCAGCTCAATGTAACTGAAGAATCCATAGACTCTAACCACTGCTGGGAAAATGGGAAAACTCTTTACAAACAATAACAGGAAGAATTATCTCTCCAAAATGGAGATCTCTTTGACTCTATAACAAAGAACAAACAGCAAAAACATATACAGGATCAAATACAAATCTTAAAATCAACTATTAAAGACCAGAACCCACTGGATTCTCCAAATACCTTGAATGAGCTACAGGACAAAATACAAACCCTCCAACCCAAAAAGGCCTGTGGTGTTGATGGTATCCTCAATGAAATGATAAAATATACAGACAACAAATTCCAATTGGCTATACTAAAACTCTTTAACATCATCCTCAGCTCAGGCATCTTCCCCAATATTTGGAACCAAGGACTGATCACCCCAATCCACAATAGTGGAGACAAATTTGACCCCAATAACTACCGTGGGATATGGGTCAACCTTGGGAAAATCCTCTGCATTATCATTAACAGCAGACTTGAAGCAGAGCAGACTTGAATTGAGTTGTCTGCTCCATGTAGTAACCTAGTGATGGAGAGAGTTGTCTGCTCCATGTAGTAACCTAGTGATGGAGAGAGAGTTGTCTGCTCCATGTAGTAACCTAGTGATGGAGAGAGAGTTGTCTGCTCCATGTAGTAACCTAGTGATGGAGAGAGAGTTGTCTGCTCCATGTAGTAACCTAGTGATGGAGAGAGAGTTGTCTGCTCCATGTAGTAACCTAGTGATGGAGAAAGAGTTGTCTGCTCCATGTAGTAACCTAGTGATGGAGAGAGAGTTGTCTGCTCCATGTAGTAACCTAGTGATGGAGAGAGAGTTGTCTGCTCCATGTAGTAACCTAGTGATGGAGAGAGAGTTGTCTGCTCCATATAGTAACCTAGTGATGGAGAGAGAGTTGTCTACTCCATGTAGTAACCTAGTGATGGAGAGAGAGTTGTCTGCTCCATGTAGTAACCTAGTGATGGAGAGAGAGTTGTCTGCTCCATGTAGTAACCTAGTGATGGAGAGAGTTGTCTGCTCCATGTAGTAACCTAGTGATGGAGAGAGAGTTGTCTGCTCCATGTAGTAACCTAGTGATGGAGAGAGAGTTGTCTGCTCCATGTAGTAACCTAGTGATGGAGAGAGAGTTGTCTGCTCCATGTAGTAACCTAGTGATGGAGAGAGAGTTGTCTGCTCCATATAGTAACCTAGTGATGGAGAGAGTTGTCTGCTCCATGTAGTAACCTAGTGATGGAGAGAGTTGTCTGCTCCATGTAGTAACCTAGTGATGGAGAGAGTTGTCTGCTCCATGTAGTAACCTAGTGATGGAGAGAGTTGTCTGCTCCATGTAGTAACCTAGTGATGGAGAGAGTTGTCTGCTCCATGTAGTAACCTAGTGATGGAGAGAGAGTTGTCTGCTCCATGTAGTAACCTAGTGATGGAGAGAGAGTTGTCTGCTCCATGTAGTAACCTAGTAATGAGTTGTCTGCTCCATGAGTAACCTAGTAATGGAGAGAGAGTTGTCTGCTCCATGTAGTAACCTAGTAATGGAGAGAGAGTTGTCTGCTCCATGTAGTAACCTAGTGATGGAGAGAGAGTTGTCTGCTCCATGTAGTAACCTAGTGATGGAGAGAGAGTTGTCTGCTCCATGTAGTAACCTAGTGATGGAGAGAGAGTTGTCTGCTCCATGTAGTAACCTTGTGATGGAGAGAGTTGTCTGCTCCATGTAGTAACCTAGTGATGGAGAGAGAGTTGTCTGCTCCATATAGTAACCTAGTGATGGAGAGAGAGTTGTCTACTCCATGTAGTAACCTAGTGATGGAGAGAGAGTTGTCTGCTCCATGTAGTAACCTAGTGATGGAGAGAGAGTTGTCTGCTCCATGTAGTAACCTAGTGATGGAGAGAGTTGTCTGCTCCATGTAGTAACCTAGTGATGGAGAGAGAGTTGTCTGCTCCATGTAGTAACCTAGTGATGGAGAGAGAGTTGTCTGCTCCATGTAGTAACCTAGTGATGGAGAGAGAGTTGTCTGCTCCATGTAGTAACCTAGTGATGGAGAGAGAGTTGTCTGCTGCATATAGTAACCTAGTGATGGAGAGAGTTGTCTGCTCCATGTAGTAACCTAGTGATGGAGAGAGTTGTCTGCTCCATGTAGTAACCTAGTGATGGAGAGAGTTGTCTGCTCCATGTAGTAACCTAGTGATGGAGAGAGTTGTCTGCTCCATGTAGTAACCTAGTGATGGAGAGAGTTGTCTGCTCCATGTAGTAACCTAGTGATGGAGAGAGAGTTGTCTGCTCCATGTAGTAACCTAGTGATGGAGAGAGAGTTGTCTGCTCCATGTAGTAACCTAGTAATGGAGAGAGAGTTGTCTGCTCCATGTAGTAACCTAGTAATGGAGAGAGAGTTGTCTGCTCCATGTAGTAACCTAGTGATGGAGAGAGAGTTGTCTGCTCCATGTAGTAACCTAGTGATGGAGAGAGTTGTCTGCTCCATGTAGTAACCTAGTGATGGAGAGAGAGTTGTCTGCTCCATGTAGTAACCTAGTGATGGAGAGAGAGTTGTCTGCTCCATGTAGTAACCTAGTGATGGAGAGAGAGTTGTCTGCTCCATGTAGTAACCTAGTGATGGAGAGAGTTGTCTGCTCCATGTAGTAACCTAGTGATGGAGAGAGAGTTGTCTGCTCCATGTAGTAACCTAGTGATGGAGAGAGAGTTGTCTGCTCCATGTAGTAACCTAGTGATGGAGAGAGTTGTCTGCTCCATGTAGTAACCTAGTGATGGAGAGAGAGTTGTCTGCTCCATGTAGTAACCTAGTGATGGAGAGAGCTGTCTGCTCCATGTAGTAACCTAGTGATGGAGAGAGAGTTGTCTGCTCCATGTAGTAACCTAGTGATGGAGAGAGAGTTGTCTGCTCCATGTAGTAACCTAGTGATGGAGAGAGTTGTCTGCTCCATGTAGTAACCTAGTAATGGAGAGAGTTGTCTGCTCCATGTAGTAACCTAGTGATGGAGAGAGAGTTGTCTGCTCCATGTAGTAACCTAGTGATGGAGAGAGAGTTGTCTGCTCCATGTAGTAACCTAGTGATGGAGAGAGTTGTCTGCTCCATGTAGTAACCTAGTGATGGAGAGAGAGTTGTCTGCTCCATGTAGTAACCTAGTGATGGAGAGAGTTGTCTGCTCCATGTAGTAACCTAGTGATGGAGAGAGTTGTCTGCTCCATGTAGTAACCTAGTGATGGAGAGAGAGTTGTCTGCTCCATGTAGTAACCTAGTGATGGAGAGAGTTGTCTGCTCCATGTAGTAACCTAGTGATGGAGAGAGAGAGTTGTCTGCTCCATATAGTAACCTAGTGATGGAGAGAGTTGTCTGCTCCATGTAGTAACCTAGTGATGGAGAGAGTTGTCTGCTCCATGTAGTAACCTAGTGATGGAGAGAGAGTTGTCTGCTCCATGTAGTAACCTAGTGATGGAGAGAGTTGTCTGCTCCATGTAGTAACCTAGTGATGGAGAGAGTTGTCTGCTCCATGTAGTAACCTAGTGATGGGAGAGAGTTGTCTGCTCCATGTAGTAACCTAGTGATGGAGAGAGAGTTGTCTGCTCCATGTAGTAACCTAGTGATGGAGAGAGTTGTCTGCTCCATGTAGTAACCTAGTAATGGAGAGAGTTGTCTGCTCCATGTAGTAACCTAGTGATGGAGAGAGAGTTGTCTGCTCCATGTAGTAACCTAGTGATGGAGAGAGAGTTGTCTGCTCCATGTAGTAACCTAGTGATGGAGAGAGAGTTGTCTGCTCCATGTAGTAACCTAGTGATGGAGAGAGAGTTGTCTGCTCCATGTAGTAACCTAGTAATGGAGAGAGAGTTGTCTGCTCCATGTAGTAACCTAGTGATGGAGAGAGTTGTCTGCTCCATGTAGTAACCTAGTGATGGAGAGAGTTGTCTGCTCCATGTAGTAACCTAGTGATGGAGAGAGTTGTCTGCTCCATGTAGTAACCTAGTGATGGAGAGAGAGTTGTCTATCTGTGCTGTAATGTGTTGTCTATCTGTTTGAGATCTAAGCATCTGGGGATCTCCCTAATCGTTCCTTATTCCCTTGAGATCCCATTGGCTATTTCAACACGCACGCTTCTCGACCAGGGATGGTAGGACATTAAACATAGGTGTTCTCCCATGTGTGCTGAGTCCTGCCAGCCAGACTCTGCTGAGTAAGAGGGTAATGCATGGACACAAACAGCCACTCACATATGTATCCTCCCCATCTCTCCCCTCTCTCCTTGCCTCAGCATTATATGTGGTGATGGGAGTGTAATGCTGGGAAGTGTAGGCATAAGCAGACTGGAATGTACTTACTTTGGGAGCCAGAAAGTGGGAAGACTTGTTTACAACCCACTTGGGTAGTGAACCTGGGTGAGGGAAGAAGAGAGGGAGAGATTTCGATGTTACACCATGGCATGTCATCCAGGGTCAAATAGCTCAAGGGTGATTTACAGATAATTAGTTGGCAAGATAATCAGAGTTTTAAGATCTTAACAGAGAAAAAGCAATAAAGAGAGAGGGAGAACGAGAGAGAAAGATGGAGAACGAGAGAGCTGGAGAACGAGAGCTGGAGAACGAGAGAGCTGGAGAACGAGAGCTGGAGAACGAGAGAGCTGGAGAACGAGAGCTGGAGAACGAGAGAGCTGGAGAACGAGAGCTGGAGAACGAGAGAGCTGGAGAACGAGAGAGAGAGATGGAGAACGAGAGAGAGATGGAGAATGAAAGAGAGAGATGGAGAACGAGAGCGAGATGGAGAACGAGAGCAAGAGATGGAGAAAGAGAGAGAGAGAGAGAGAGAGAGAGATGGAGAACACAAGAGAGAGATGGAGACCAAGAACAAGAGAGAGATGGAGAACAAGCGAGAGAGATGGAGACCAAGAGAGAGAGAGAGAGAGAGAGAGAGAGAGAGAGATGGAGAACAAGCGAGAGAGATGGAGACCAGAGAGAGAGAGAGAGAGAGAGAGATGGAGAACACAAGAGAGAGATGGAGACCAAGAGAGAGAGAGAGAGACCAAGAACGAGAGAGAAAGAGAGAGAGAGATGGAGACCAAGAGAGAGAGAGAGAGACCAAGAACGAGAGAGAAAGAGAGAGAGAGATGGAGACCAAGAGAGAGAGAGAGAGACCAAGAACAAGAGAGAGAGAGAGAGAGAGAGAGAGAGAGATGGAGAACAAGCGAGAGAGATGGAGACCAGAGAGAGAGAGAGAGAGAGAGAGAGAGAGAGAGAGAGAGAGATGGAGAACAAGAGAGAGAGATGGAGACCAATAGAGAGAGAGAGAGACCAAGAGAGAGAGAGAAAGAGAGAGAGAGATGGAGAACAAGAGAGAGAGATGGAGACCAAGAGAGAGAGAGACCAAGAACGAGAGAGAGAGATGGAGAACAAGCGAGACAGATGGAGACCAAGAGAAAGAGCGAGATGAAGAACGAGAGAGAGAGAGAGAGAGATGGACACCAAGAGAGAGAGAGATGGAGACCGAGAGAGATGGAGAACAAGAGAGAGAGAGAGAGATAGAGACCGAGAGAGAGAGAGAGAGAGAGAGAGAGAGAGGGAGAGAGAGAGAGAGAGGGGGGAGATGGAGAACAAGCGAGAGAGAGAGATGGAGAACAAGAGAGAGAGAGATGGAGAACAAGAAAGAGAGAGAGAGAAAGATGGAGAACAAGAAAGAGAGAGAGCTGGAGAACGAGAGAAAGAGAGAGAGAGAGATGGAGAACGAGAGAGAGAGAGAGATGGAGAACGAGAGAAAGAGAGAGAGTGAGAGAGATGGAGAACGAGAGAAAGAGAGAGAGTGAGAGAGATGGAGAACGAGAGAAAGAGCGAGATGAAGAACAAAGAGAGAGAGAGAGAGAGAGAGAGAGAGATGGACACCAAGAGAGAGAGAGATGGAGACCGAGAAAGAGAGAGATGGAGAACAAGAGAGAGAGAGAGAGACCAAGAGAGAGAGAGAGAGAGAGGGAGAGAGAGAGAGATAGAGACCAAGAGAGAGAGAGAGAGAGAGAGAGAGAGAGAGAGGCGCAGTGGATTCATGAACCATGACAGGTTGTCCATATGTCACCATTTTCTATCGCTAATTCCTCGTTTCGAATTTAATTTTTTTTTTTTCTAATTTTGCTAGAATTTGTTTGTGTTTATGGACTCCTGAATTATTGTCAGCTACTTGCTGTTGTACTGTGCTTTTCTGGATCTGAGTGTTACGTTTATAGGGTTTTAAAGTCTCACAGTAATGAAGGCGTAGTTCACCATTATTTGGGTCTCTGTGCTTTTGGTTGGAGGTGTTCTAAGTTTTTTCCTTATAATTTTACAATCTGCATCAAAACCAGTCGTCATCTGTGGTCTTTTTTGTTTTGTTTTCATCTTTTGCCGTTTGCCTGAATATATAGTTTGTTTTTTACTGTTAGATTGATACCTTCTTTACTGTGAGTGACTGTGGAATCCAGAAAGTTATCTAAGAGTGTTTGGATATTTTGGTTCCAGGTTGCTTTCTGGTATTCTTCTCTCTTTCTCTCGTTCTCCATCTCTCTCTCTCTCTCTCTCTCTCTCTCACACTCTTTCTCTCGTTCTCCATCTCTCTCACTCTCTCTCTTTCTCTCGTTCTCCATCTCTCTCACTCTCTCTCTTTCTCTCGTTCTCCATCTCTCTCTCTCTCTTTCTGTCATTCTCCAGCTCTCTCTCTCTTTCTTGTTCTCCATCTTTCTCTCTCTCTCTTTCTTGTTCTCCATCTTTCTCTCCCTCTCTTTATTTTTCTCCATCTTTCTCTCTCTCTCTTTCTTGTTCTCCATCTTTCTCTCTCTCTCTCTTGTTCTCCATCTCTCTCTCTCTCTCTCTCTCTCTCTCTCTCTCTCTCTCTCTCGTGGGCGTGGTTCCCAATCTCGGCCTGATTGTCTGTGCCAGCTGGAATCACTTATCTTCCCTTTATATGTTCTGTAACCAGTGTTTCTTGTTGTCAGATCGTTGTTACTTCTCTGAGGTTGTGTTGTGTGTCTGTGCTCATCTCTCACCGCCCTTGTGTGGATTATCTGCTGTGCTTCCTCCTACCCATCCGGACACACTCCCTGGATTTCTCAGCACGCTATCATAGGAAGATGCGCCCTAGTCCCTGGGTCGGATTCCGTCTGAGTACAGTCTGTCTGTCCTGTTGCTGCTGTAAACTGTATTCATTAAACCATCGTTGCTTGCATCTTGCATCCGCCTCTGTATTGTCACAGAACGATCTGACCAGACCATGGATGCAGCGAGTTCAACGAGTCTGACCGAATTCATTTCCCGCAGTATCACGAGAATGGATCAACAAGAGGAGAACATCTCCAGCACAGGTCGGGCAGTACAAGCCCTTGTGACGCAGGTATCCCAGCTGACCCAACAATTACGACATCTGAGGGGTCTCGCTGCGCCACCTACACCGGCAGTTCAACCCGCCCCGCCAGAGCCGGATTCCCAGCTAGAGCCACGGCTACCGACACCAGAGGGTTATTCAGGTGATCCTGACTATTGCAGAGCTTTTCTTACGAGATGTTCCATGCAATTCACGTTGCAGCCACGGACCTTCAACCGTGAACAGTCTAAGGTGGCATTCGTACTCACACTGCTATCAGGCAAAGCGGCTCTTTGGGGAACGGCGGTGTGGGCGAACCAGGACCCATGCTGCACCTCTTTCCAGACACTCTCCGAGGAGATGAGAAGGGTCTTCGATCGGGCCGTGGCGGGTAGGGAGGCGGCCAGACTACTCGCTGACCTTCGCCAAGGAGACCGTTCAGTATCGGAATACTCCATCCAATTCCGCACTCTGGCCGCAGAGTGTCAGTGGAACGAGGGGGCGCAGTGGGACATGTTCCTGCATGGGCTGGAGGACCGGATCCAGAAGGAGATTTATGTTCTGGACCTTCCCAGGAATTTAAATGGACTAGTGGAACTAGCCTTGAGGGTCGACGCTCGTCTGAGTCGTATTGGCCGCCGAGCATGCCCTAACAGACCGTATAACGACACGGAGGGCTGGCATGCCAGCAGCGGGAACACGGCCAGTTCAGCCTCCGCTCACGAACCCATGCAGCTGGGAGAGCTCGCCTCTCCCGGGAAGAGAGGGAGAGGCGGAGATCCCAAGGACTCTGTCTCTACTGTGGTAGAGCGGGCCACTTTATCCACTCCTGCCCGGTAAAAGATCAGGCCCGGTAGTAAGCATGAGGCTACTATCGGGTGGTGTCACCACAGAGAAGACCTCATCATCTACTCTCCTCCCGGTAAGACTAAGATGGGCCACCCACACGCACGACACCCAAGCCTTACTGGACTCAGGAGCAGAGGGTAATTTCATGGACTTCAAGCTCGCTCACAAACTCCAGATTCCTATCACCTCACTCTCGCACAAGATATCCGTCAACGCTCTCAATGGTCAAGAACTCCCCAACATTTCTCACACCACTGAACCTATCACACTCATCACTTCTGGCAATCACACTGAGACACTATCATTTCTACTCATGGACTCACCCCTTGCACCATTAGTTCTCGGCCACCCTTGGCTCACCCAACACAACCCCAGAGTTGACTGGGGTCATAACTCTATATCCATGTGGAGTAACAAGTGCCTTGAGTCCTGTTTGGTGTCTGCTTGTTCGTCTGTGTCTGATTCTGTGTTTCTAGAGGAGGCAGTGGATTTGTCTAACGTGCCCGTTGAATACCTCGACCTGAAGGAGGTGTTCAGTAAGTCCCGTGCTGCTTCTCTTCCTCCGCATCGTCCCTATGACTGTGCAATAGAATTATTGCCAGGTGAGTCTCCGCCTAAAGGCAAGTTATATTCACTCTCTGTTCCTGAGAGGGAGGCTATGGAGAGATACATCTCTGGTTCTCTGGCATCTGGATTCATTCGTCCTTCCTCTTCTCCAGCGGGGCGGGGTTCTTCTTTGTGGGGAAGAAGGACGGTTCTCTGCGTCCTTGCATTGATTACCGTGGGTTGAATAACATCACAGTGAAGAATACCTATCCCTTACCGTTGATGTCCTCAGCCTTTGAAAGGTTACAGGGAGCATCCGTGTTCACTAAGTTGGATTTACGGAATGCATATCATTTGGTTCGCATAAGGGGGGGGGGCGAATGGAAGACCGCGTTTAACACCCCCAGAGGGCACTTCGAATATTTGGTCATGCCTTTTGGGCTATCCAACTCCCCAGCGGTTTTCCAGGCACTCGTCAATGACGTGCTGAGAGATATGATTGATCAGTTCATATATGTTTACCTGGATGACATACTGATTTTTTCTTCTTCTCTCCAGGAACACGTTCAGCACGTCAGACGAGTACTTCAGAGGTTGTTGGAGAATGGACTTTTTGTCAAGGCGGAGAAATGCATTTTTCATGCACAATCCTTTCCATTCCTAGGTTACATCGTCTCGACTGAAGGTATTCGCATGGATCCTGACAAGGTTAAGGCTGTGGTGGATTGGCCAAGCCCAGATTCCCGTAAGGCCCTACAGAGGTTTCTGGGATTCGCCAATTTCTATCGGCGTTTCGTTCGCAACTTTAGCCAGATAGTCGCTCCTCTTACCGCCTTAACCTCCCCCAGAGTGACGTTCAGGTGGTCCGATACAGCCGAGGCTGCATTCGCCAAACTCAAGAGCTGCTTTGTTTCGGCTCCCATCCTCATAGCTCCCGATCCCTCGCGTCAGTTCGTGGTGGAGGTGGACGCTTCAGAGGTGGGGGTAGGTGCGGTACTTTCCCAACGTTCCTCTTCTGACAACAAGATGCACCCTTGCGCGTTCCTTTCCCATCGGTTATCACCTGCGGAACGCAACTACGACATTGGCAACAGAGAGTTGTTGGCAGTGAAGTTAGCACTGGAGGAGTGGCGCCATTGGTTAGAGGGTTCGGGGTACCTTTTATAGTTTGGACCGATCACAAAAATTTAGAATATATCAGAACCGCCAAGCGACTCAACTCCAGGCAGGCGCGGTGGGCACTCTTTTTCGGACGTTTTGACTTCTCTCTCTCGTATCGCCCGGGTTCCAAGAATGTCAAACCCGATTCCCTTTCTCGCATTTTTGACCATTCCGAACGCCCATCCACTCCCGAGTGCATCCTACCCGGGACCCTAGTGGTCTCCACACTCACATGGGAGGTTGAATCGAGGGTCAAAACGGCCTTAGAAGGGGTAACGCCTCCGCCCGGTTGCCCGCCTAATCGGTTGTTTGTGCCGGAGGGGTGTCGGTCCGATGTTATTCGGTGGGGGCATTGCTCCAACGTAGCGTGTCATCCAGGAGTCAGCCGCACTAGCTTTTTGGTTAAGCAACGCTTTTGGTGGCCACTGATGGCTCGTGACATTCACAGTTTTGTCTTGGCTTGCTCGGTTTGTGCCACTGGGAAGACTTCTAATCGACCCCCAGATGGGTTACTCCAACCGCTGTCGGTCCCTTCAAGACCCTGGTCCCACATCGCGCTAGATTTTGTTACCGCCCTCCCGCCCTCCCAGGGCAAGACGGTTGTTTTGACCGTGGTGGACCGGTTCTCGAAGGCGGCTCATTTTATTCCCTTGCCTAAATTACCATCTGCCAAGGAGACAGCGGTAACTGTCGTGGATCACGTCTTTCGCTTACATGGCCTGCCGATGGACGTAGTTTCTGACAGGGGGCCCCAATTTGTGTCCAAGTTTTGGCAAGAGTTTTGTAGGTTACTGGGAGCGAGTGTCAGCCTGTCTTCAGGGTTTCATCCCCAGAGCAACGGTCAAACGGAGAGGGCCAACCAAGATTTGGAGAGAGTGTTGCGATGTTTGGTTTCTAAGAATCCCTCTTCCTGGAGTCAACAACTCTCTATGGTTGAGTACGCTCACAATTCGTTGCCAGTGGCAGCCACGGGTCTCTCTCCGTTTGAGTGTAGTTTAGGTTACCAGCCACCTATCTTTCCCAGTACGGAGTCCGAGGTCACTGTTCCCTCCGCTCACGCTTTCATCCAGAGGTGCCGTCACGCATGGAGCAGAGCCCGTGAGACTCTTCTCCGGGTGGGGGCGCGCACCAAGGCTAAGGCCGATCGCCACCGGTCGAAGCCTCCGGTATACGTCGTTGGCCAAAGAGTGTGGCTTTCTACTAAGAACATTCCACTCCGATCCGTTTCGAACAAGCTTGCCCCCAAATTTATCGGCCCGTTCAAAGTCACCAGGATCATTAGTCCGGTGGCGGTCCGGCTCAAGCTTCCTCCGGCGTATAGGAGAATTCATCCTACCTTTCATGTGTCTAAAATAAAACCTGTGTTTCAGGCACGTATTAACCCGCCAGTCCCAGTTCCCCGCCGCCGCCACGACTTGTTGATGGGGAACCCACCTTTTCTGTCAATCGTATTTTGGACTCTAGAAGGAGGGGATGCGGATTCCAGTACCTGGTGGACTGGGAGGGTTACGGCCCGGAGGAGAGAAGTTGGGTACCTGCTAGGGACATTCTGGATCACTCCCTTATCGATGATTTCAATCGACAGGTAAATTCGCCTGGGAACGCCAAGAGGCGTTCCTAGGGGGGGGGGGTATTGTCACGGTTCATGAATCCACTGCCTCCCTTTCTCTCTCTCTCTCTCTCCCGTGTTTGTGTGGGCGTGGTTCCCAATCTCGGCCTGATTGTCTGTGCCAGCTGGAATCACTTATCTTCCCTTTATATGTTCTGTAACCAGTGTTTCTTGTTGTCAGATCGTTGTTACTTCTCTGAGGTTGTGTCGTGTGTCTGTGCTCATCTCTCACCGCCCTTGTGTGGATTATCTGCTGTGCTTCCTCCTACCCATCCGGACACACTCCCCTGGATTTCTCAGCACGCTATCATAGGAAGATGCGCCCTAGTCCCTGGGTCGGATTCCATCTGAGTACAGTCTGTCTGTCCTGTTGCTGCTGTAAACTGTATTCATTAAACCATCGTTGCTTGCATCTTGCATCCGCCTCTGTATTGTCACACAACCCATTTTAAAACACTCTACAACACCGTTCAAATTGACACAAATGCAGAACAACGCCAAATTCATGAGAAATTGAATGGATTAGAAAAAGCTATAAAAGGACAATCAAAATCCATTGGACTCCCCAATTACTGACCAGGAGCTCTATAAGAAACTAAACTATTACTGACCAGGAGCTCTATAAGAAACTAAACTATTACTGACCAGGAGCTCTATAAGAAACTTCAGGCTCTCAAATTTAAAAAACCTGCGGACCTGATGGCATCCTAAATGAGATGCTCAAACTCACTAGTGCAAAATTTAAATTGGCTATATTAAAACTGTTTAATTTGATCCTGAGTGTAGGTTATTTCCCTGACATCTGGAATCAAGGACTCATAACCAATCCCAATCTTTAAGAACGGAGACAAATTTGACCCTACCAATTACAGAGGCATTTGTGTGAACAGTAACCTGGCGAAGGTTTCCTGTAGTATTATAAATGTAAGAGTTCTAAACTTCCTTAATAAGCACAATGTCTTGAGTAAAAGACAAATTGGATTTATACCAAAACATCGCACAACTGATCATATTTACACCCGACACACCCTGATAGATAAACATGTCCACCAAAATAATACCAAAATATATGCTTGCTTTATCGACTTCCAAAAAGCATTTGATTCTATTTGGCATACAGGACTGTTCTACAATGTTACTGAAAGTGGTGTAGGGGTAAAACATATGACATAATTAAATCAATGTATACTGGCAATACGTGCAGCATTAAAATTGGTAAGAAAATAACAGAATTCTTTAACCAGCGGCGGGGTCTTTGCCAGGGTTGCAATCTGAGCCCTGCACTCTTCAATATTTACATCAACAAATTGGGCACTATTTTAGAAAAATCCTCAGCCCCTGGTGTTAGTCTCCACAATTCCGAAGTTAAATGCCTGCTCTTCGCAGATGACCTATGCCTGCTGTCACCCACAGCACATGTCCTACAGCAGAGCCTGGACCTGCTAGAGCAGTACTGCCAGACCTGGGCCCTGGCAGTAAACCCCCACAGCACATGGCCTTACAGCAGAGCCTGGACCTGCTCGAGCAGTACTGCCAAACTTGGGCCCTGGTAGTAAACCCCAAAAATACTAAAATAATGATTTGCCAGAGAAGATACAGATCTCAGGAAATTAGACCAAATTTCTCAATTGGTACAAAATATATAGAGTATTGCACACACTACAATTACTTAGGTTTAAAACTAAGCTAAACTGGAAACCTTAATGATGCAGTGAATGAACAGAGAGAGAAAGCACGCAGGGCATTCTACACCATTAAAAAGCTCATTCAAATTGAAAGACCTTTTACAATTTGGCTAAAACTAATTGAATGTGTCATTGAACCAATTGCACTTTATGGCAGCGAGGTGTGGGGTCCACTTGCAAAACAAGATTTCATCATATGGGACAAACATCCCATTTAAACACTGCATGCAGAGTTATGTAAGATTCTCCTACATGTCCAGAGGAAAACTACAAACAATGCATGCAGGGCAGAATTAGGCCAATATCCACTAATAATAAAAACTCAAAAAAGAGCAATTAAGTTTTGGAAACATTTAAAATACAGTGACCCCCTCTCATATCACTACCAAGCCCTGCAAGAGCTGAGCAAAGAAACGAGTCCCCTCATCCAGCTGGTCCTGGGGCTGAGTTCACAAACCTGTTCTACTAACACACTGAAGCCTCAGGACCAGAACATCCAATCAATCAGAATAAACCAAATTACAACACAGTCAAAACGAAACAACATTGCTTATTGGGAAACTCAAACACAAAGAAAAATGCATTGGTATCTGGCCCTAAATCGACAGTACACCGTGGCTAAATATTTGACCATGGTTACTGATCAAAACCTTAGAAAAACTTGACAAAGTACACTCAGTGAGCACAGCCTTGCCATTGAGAAGGGTAGACACAGGAAAACTTGGCTCCCTGTAGAGGAAAGGCTGTGCAACCACTGCACCACAGCAGAACCTGAGACAGAGCTGCATTTCCTGACAAAATGTAAAAAATATAAAACAATTAGAGAGTGCCATTTTCCCAAATTTGAAACCCTTATTCAGGGTTTCTAAGACCTCTCTGATGAGAATAGGCTACCCGTCCTGTTGGGGGAGGACGCAGAGAGTTGTGGGTTGACAGCGCACTTCATTGCTACCTGCCATAAGTTGAGGGACAGTGTCTGACAGACCAATCAACCTGCACATGTACTCTACTGTATACGTATTGTTAAATGTATAGTTATTTTGACCCTCTGTTGTTGTTTGATTCTCTTTTTTTTCATATGGTAAATATCCAAAATAAGCTTTGGCAAATGTACATTGTTACATCATGCCAATAAAGCAAATGTAATTTAATTGAATTGAGAGAGAACAAGAGAGAGAACCAGAGAGAGAGAGATGGAGAACAAGAGAGAGAGAGGAGAATGAGAGAGAGAGGAGAAAGAGAGAGAGAGAGAGATGGAGAACGAAAGAGAGAACGAGAGAGAGAGAGAGAGATGGAGAACAAGAGAGAGAACGAGAGAGCGAGAGAGAGAGAGAGAGAGAGATGGAGAATGAGAGAGAGAGATGGAGAATGAGAGAGAGAGAGAGAGATGGAGAACAAGAGAGAGAGAGAACAAGAGAGAGAGATGGAGAACGAGAGAGAGAGATGGAGAACGAGAGATGGGGAACGAGAGAGAGAGATGGAGAACGAGAGATGGGGAACGAGAGAGAGAGATGGAGAACGAGATGGAGAACGAGAGAGAGATGGAGAACGAGAGAGAGAGATGCGGGACTGTCCCTGTCCTACAGATCCATAGTTACTATGGCGATTTCTGTTGAAAGAAGGTCCTGAGTATGAATCATTCATTAACTCTCCAAGCACATTAACCACCTGGTGGCTCCTGAGAGGACGGCTGATAATAATGTCTGGAATGGTGTAAATGGAATGGTATCAAACATGTGGTTTCCATGTGATTCATACCATTCCATTGACTCCATTCCAGCCATTACTATGAGCTGTCCTCCTCTCAGAAACCTCCACTGAGTCTTGTGTGTATTACCTTTTGGGTCCACGTGTGCCAGGTAGGTAAGAGTGCAGTGGTTCGGTCCGTGGCTCTGGATCAGGTAGCCAGTCTGGATGGACACAGCTCGTACCATGTCCTTCTTTGGGGGGTATTTCTACAGGAACAGTGGAACAGCCCTAGTTAGCACAGAACACCCCTATCTGAGGAAATGGTCTCAACCACTGACACTAGGTTCAATTGCTGTAAATACAATTGACTCCAGATATTTGGGTTTGTTTTTGCATGAGTGCACAATACAGCCATAACATGCTGTCATGACTTCCGCCGAAGTCAGCTCCTCTCCTTGTTCGTTCGGCGATCGACGTCACCGGCTTTCTAGCCATCGCCGCTCATATTTCCATTTGTTTTGTCTTGTTTCCATACACACCTGGTTTTCATTCCCTAATCACACTGAATGTATTTAGTCCTCTGTTCCCCTCCAGGTCTTTGTGTGAAATTGTTTTGATGTTATGTGGGTATTGTTACACGCCAGACTTCTGTTAATGTTCTGTGTTTTGGGCACGTTTTATGTACTTATGTGCTTTCGTTTGGACCGGAATGAAAAGTGCGACTGTTAACGACAGTCTGCTCTCCTGCACCTCTGACTCCGCCTCCAGTACACACCATTAACACATGGAAATATCCAAAGCAATTCAATCAAAATGAATTTGAATTTAAAAAATTAGGAACTGCCCTGCACTTAAACAGAGTTTAAATTTAAAAGATGATATTCACTTACCAAGAGTTTAATGCACAAAGTAATATATATTCTGGAGGGGTAAAGTGATTCTCTCTCCTCTCCTGTAGATCTACAGCTCTGTCATCTGACCATGTCTCCAATAACCCTCACCTCCCACTAAACCCAATAACCCTCACCTCCCACTAAACTCAATAACTCTCACCTCTCACTAAACCCAATAACCCTCACCTCCCACTAAATCCAATAACCCTCACCTCCCACTAAACCCAATAACTCTCACCTCTCACTAAACCCAATAACCCTCACCTCCCACTAAACCCAATAATCCTCACCTCCCACTAAACCCAATAAGTATCACCTCCCACTAAACTCAATAACCCTCACCTCCCACTAAACCCAATAACCCTCACCTCTCACTAAACTCAATAACCCTCACCTCCCACTAAACCCAATAACCCTCACCTCTCACTAAACCCAATAACCCTCACCTCCCACTAAACCCAATAACCCTCACCTCCCACTAAACCCAATAACCCTCACCTCCAACTAAACCCAATAATCCTCACCTCCCACTAAACCCAATAAGTATCACCTCCCACTAAACTCAGTAACCCTCACCTCCCACTAAACCCAATAATCCTCACCTCCCACTAAACTCAATAAACCTCACCTCCCACTAAACCCAATAACTCTCACCTCCCACTAAACCCAATAACCCTCACCTCCCACTAAACCCAATAACCCTCACTAAACTCAATGTGAGAAAAGTAGCTATGTTTGTGTGGATGTATGCTGTTCTTTATCGTGTCTTGCAGGTTTGTTGAGTGTTTGCGTGTGTAAGCTTACAGCAGCAGCAGTCACGTGAGTTTTCCACTTAACATTGATCACTCACACACACACAGCACACAAGAGAGAGAGAGAAAAAGAGAAACATGTTGAGTGCTTCCTTCTAGACAGGATGCCTTGATCTCGCTGTCTTCCTCCACTGGGCAGAAAAAGAACCACAGCATGTGGGCCTAATTCCAAACCAAACCGTTATCCCCTTCCTTTCTGCCCCAGGTGACTAGTCTTGTCAGGTCTGATTGAACAGGATAAAGGAGAGTGGTATTATAAGGGTTCTAGAAGGCTCTTCCAATAAGCTCAAGTCAAGGTTCTACCATCTTGCTTTCAACTTCTCAAAGGTCTTGAAGGACAGATTCTGAAGGACAGATCGGAAGGAGATACATTTTCAGTTTGGCATTAAACCACTGTACTGTCTGAGTGATCTAACCCGGAGCAACCACTGCCCTATCCAGCGCACACACACACACACACACACAGGCTTTGTCCAGCATTAGCAGTGGCACGGACCAATAAAGCTTTATTCAAATGCCAGAGGATTATTTAACCAAATACAATCTTACTAAAGTGAGCAAATAGTCCACTTAAACACACATTTAAACACATGACACACCTTTATCAAACTGCACCTACGTAGCCAAACACAACCAGTGAAGATGCTCCATGTTCATTTAAATAGAGTGGACAGTCCCACAGTAGCATTTGTTTCCCAATGACGTCAAGGGAGACTAGGCTTCAGGTCTATTCTCTTCTGTTTCTCCCTGTAGAGCATCACACAACCAGTTATAGTTAGAGTTATAGTACAGGAACAGGGTTGGAGTGCCCTGAGGGAGACTAGGCTTCAGGTCTATTCTCTTCTGTTTCTCCCTGTAGAGCATCACACAACCAGTTATAGTTAGAGTTATAGTACAGGAACAGGGTTGGAGAGCCCTGAGGGAGACTAGGCTTCAGGTCTATTCTCTTCTGTTTCTCCCTGTAGAGCATCACACAACCAGTTATAGTTAGAGTTATAGTACAGGAACAGGGTTGGAGTGCCCTGAGGGAGAAGGTATAGTACAGGAACAGGGTTGGAGAGCCCTGAGGGAGACAGTATAGTACAGGAACAGGGTTGGAGAGCCCTGAGGGAGACAGTATAGTACAGGAACAGGGTTGGAGAGCCCTGAGGGAGACAGTATAGTACAGGAACAGGGTTGGAGAGCCCTGAGGGAGAAGGTATAGTACAGGAACAGGGTTGGAGAGCCCTGAGGGAGACAGTATAGTACAGGAACAGGGTTGGAGAGCCCTGAGGGAGAAGGTATAGTACAGGAACAGGGTTGGAGAGCCCTGAGGGAGAAGGTATAGTACAGGAACAGGGTTGGAGAGCCCTGAGGGAGACAGTATAGTACAGGAACAGGGTTGGAGAGCCCTGAGGGAGACAGTATAGTACAGGAACAGGGTTGGAGAGCCCTGAGGGAGATGGTATAGTTCAGGAACAGGGTTGCAGAGCCCTGAGGGAGAAGGTATAGTTCAGGAACAGGGTTGGAGAGCCCTGAGGGAGATGGTATAGTACAGGAACAGGGTTGCAGAGCCCTGAGGGAGAAGGTATAGTACAGGAACAGGGTTGGAGAGCCCTGAGGGAGAAGGTATAGTTCAGGAACAGGGTTGGAGAGCCCTGAGGGAGAAGGTATAGTTCAGGAACAGGGTTGGAGAGCCCTGAGGGAGACAGTACAGTACAGGAACAGGGTTGGAGAGCCCTGAGGGATATCCTTCCTGTTTGGCCCTGTCCGGGGGTGTCCTCGGATGGGGCCACAGTGTCTCCTGACCCCTCCTGTCTCAGCCTCCAGTATTTATGCTGCAGTAGTTTATGTGTCGGAGGGCTAGGGTCAGTTTGTTATATCTGGAGTACTTCTCCTGTCCTATTCGGTGTCCTGTGTGAATCTAAGTGTGCATTCTCTAATTCTCTCCTTCTCTCTTTCTTTCTCTCTCTCGGAGGACCTGAGCCCTAGGACCATGCCCCAGGACTACCTGACATGATGACTCCTTGCTGTCCCCAGTCCATCTGACCGTGCTGCTGCTCCAGTTTCAACTGTTCTGCCTTATTATTATACGACCATGCTGGTCATTTATGAACATTTGAACATCTTGGCCATGTTGTGTTAAAATCTCCACCCGGCACAGCCAGAAGAGGACTGGCCACCCCACATAGCCTGGTTCCTCTAGGTTTCTTCCTAGGTTTTGGCCTTTCTAGGGAGTTTTTCCTAGCCACCGTGCTTCTACACCTGCATTGCTTGCTGTTTGGGGTTTTAGGCTGGGTTTCTGTACAGCACTTTGAGATATCAGCTGATGTACGAAGGGCAATATAAATACATTTGATTTGATTTGATTTGAGGGAGAAGGTATAGTACAGGAACAGGGTTGGAGAGCCCTGAGGGAGAAGGTATAGTACAGGGTTCTGGACCAGGATACTCTCTCCCTGTACATGTTTATACTTACAGCATGTTTGACAGAGTAGTTCATGATGATGTAATCACTGCCAGTGGGCAGCCAAGAGCGCAGCGTGATGACGTCACGGTTCCTCAGCGGCTTGGGACACTTCCCTAGACACAGACGAGGAGGAGCCTCATTAACATACACACACTGAATATGTGTGTGTGTGTGTTTATATGTGTGTGTGTGCGTGTGTGTGTGTGTATATGTGCGTGTGTGTGTGCGTGCGTGCGTGCGTGTGTGTGTGTATGTGTGTATGTGTGTGTCGTACAGGAGTAGTAGCCCACATCTGCGTTAACAGTGAGTTTTCCGATGTCGAAGGTTTCGATGACGTTCGCGTCCCATTTCCTCCGGTACTCGATGTCATGGAGAACATCATACATGGTCTCAGCTGGCACGTTCTTACACGACATCCGACACTGCAGGAGAGACACACACATTTAATAAATAGTCAACACACACAGTCATACACACACACACACCTACCGTTATTTGACCAAACACGCACTTGTGTGTGTGTGTGTGTGTGTGTGTGTGTGTGTGTGTGTTTGTGGGGTGGGGGAGGGGAGGGGAGGGGCAGTTTAATAGGAAAACCGTGGGCACAACATCAGGCTCTTAAAAAGTGAGAGCACACACACCAGTGGCCTGCAAAACTGCCCTAGAGTAGCGCCATCTCCATGGTTACCTCAGCCAGGGGAAGACTCCACACCACAACAACACTGACAGAAGATAGGGAGGGGAGAAAGCCATAGAGGGCACTACTTTTAACCCCAGCTACACGGGGATAACCCAGACCAAAAGCAGCGCACTACCCATCAACAGCCTTGTGGGTCTGTGTTTGGAGGAATGAGCTGTGTGTGTATGTGTGTGTGTGTGTGTGTGTGTGTGTGTGTGTGTGTGTGTGTGTGTGTGTGTGTGTGCGTGTGTGTGTGTGTGTGGGACTAAGGACTTAAAAGTCACAATGGAGCTGAGAGAATAATGGAATGATTGTGTCCGCGGGGCAGATTGAAACAGGAGAGGAAAAAAGAGAGGGAGGGAGAGAGAAGACATCACTGTAATTCTGTTAAAGTCATTCAGTATACTCCTCTACTGATGAGGACAGGAGAGACAAATGTCTGCTGTTTGCTGATGATCTGGTGCTTCTGTCACCAACCAAGGAGGGCCTACAGCAGCACCTAGATCTTCTGCACAGATTCTGCCAGACCTGGGCCCTGACAGTAAATCTCAGTTAGACCAAAATAATGGTGTTCCAAAAAAGGTTCAGTTGCCAGGACCACAAATACAAATTCCATCTAAACACCGTTGCCCTAGAGCACACAAAAAAATATACATACCTTGGCCTAAACATCAGCGCCACAGGTAACTTCCACAAAGCTGTGAACGATCTGAGAGACAAGGCAAGAAGGGCATTCTACAACCACCTAAAAGGAATCGATTCCCAAACCTTCCATAACAATGCCATCAACGACAGAGAGATGAACCTGGAGAAGAGTCCCCAAAGCAAGCTGGTCCTGGGGCTCTGTTCACAAACACAAACACACCCCACAGAGCACCAGGACAGCAACTGCAACACAATTAGACCCAACCAAATCATGAGAAAACAAAAAGATGATTACTTGACACATTGGAAAGAATTAACAAAAAACAGAGCAAACTAGAATGCTATTTGGCCCTAAACAGAGAGTACATAGTGGCAGAATACCTGACCACTGTGACTGACCCTAAACAGAGAGTACACAGCAGCAGAATACCTGACCACTGTGACTGACCCAAACTTAAGGAAAGCTTTGACTATGTACAGACTCAGTGAGCATAGCCTTGCTATTGAGAAAGGCCACCGTAGGCAGACCTGGCTCTCAAGAGAAGACAGGCTATGTGCACACTGCCCACAAAATGAGGTTGAAACTGAGCTGCACTTCCTAACCTCCTGCCAAATGTATGACCATATTAGAGACACATATTTCCCTCAGATTACACAGATCCACAAAGAATTTGAAAACAAATCCAATTTGGGTGAAATACCAGTGTGCAATCACAGCAGCAAGATGTGTGACCTGTTGCCACAAGAAAAGGGCAACCAGTGAAGAACAAACACCATTGTAAATACAATCGATATTTATTTATTTTCCCTTTTGTACTTTAACTATTTGTACATCATTATACCACTGTATAAAGACAATGACATTTGAAATGTCTCTATTCCTTTGAAACTTTTGTGATGTTTACTGCTCATTTCTGATTGTTTATTTCACTTTGGTTTATTATCTAGTTGCTTTGGCGACATAAACATATGTTCCCCATGACAATAAATCCCCTTAAACTGAATTGAGAGAGAGAGAGACATGGAGAATGGTGTTTGTGAACCGTCAATTGACAGTCCTGTGGGCCAGACACTGCATGCTCACAGTCACATGATACACGACCTCTAACCTGATACACACACACCCTCCCCCCTGCATCAGACTGCACTACAGTCAGCTGCTGTGTTTAATCCAACATTCCTCCTTGTCCCAGTCTACCACCCCCCCAGGCCTGTCAAAGCTCATCTGTTCTGCTGGACACGGGTAAAGGAACGTGGAAGAGAAGGATGAGAGGGTAGGAGTGTGTATCTGTATACCATCAGTGAGTAGGGGTTCCCTCAGTCCTCAGGGTGTGTGTGGGCTGGGGAAAGACCAAACAGTACCCAGCAGTCTGACAGACTATCAAGCCACCCACATATCACACACACACCGTTCACATTTACATACAGAAGGATAGCTCAGCTGCCTTAGTGTGTGTGTGTGTGTGTGTGTGTGTGTGTGTGTGTGTGTGTGTGTGTGTGTGTGTGTGTGTGTGTGTGTGTGTGTGTGTGTGTGTGTGTATGTGTGTGTGTGTCAGTATAATGCTGATGATATGGCTGACCAATGGTTACTGGCTATTAGATGATTGATGATAATGATGCTGATAATAACAACACTATGGATCTTTCCCCGGGTTTCAATGTCTCTGCACTTTACATGTCACTGTTCTTTACTGCTATAGACCCTCAGGGAGAACACTACAACAGCCCCCTCAGGGAGATGAGAACACTACAACAGCCACCTCAGGGAGATGAGAACACTACAACAGCCACCTCAGGGAGAACATTACAACAGCCCCCTCAGGGAGATGAGAACACTACAACAGCCACCTCAGGGAGATGAGAACACTACAACAGCCACCTCAGGGAGAACATTACAACAGCCCCTCAGGGAGATGAGAACACTACAACAGCCACCTCAGGGAGATGAGAACACTACAACAGCCACCTCAGGGAGGAGAACATTACAACAGCCACCTCAGGGAGGAGAACATTACAACAGCCACCTCAGGGAGGAGAACACTACAACAGCCACCTCAGGGAGGAGAACACTACAACAGCCCCCTCAGGGAGGAGAACACTACAACAGCCCCCTCAGTGGAGAACACTACAACAGCCCCTCAGTGGGAACACTACAACAGCCCCCTCAGGGAGAACACTACAACAGCCCCCACAGGAGAACACTACAACAGCCTCCACAGTGAGAACACTACAACAGCCCCCTCAGGGAGAACACTACAACAGCCCCTCAGGGAGAACACTACAACAGCCCCCTCAGGGAGAACACTACAACAGTCCCCTCAGGGAGAACACTACAACAGTCCCCTCAGGGAGAACACTACAACAGCCCCTCAGTGGGAACACTACAACAGCCCCCTCAGTGAGAACACTACAACAGCCCCCTCAGTGAGAACACTACAACAGCCCCCTCAGGGAGAGGAGAACACTACAACAGCCCCTCAGGGAGAGCAGAACACTACAACAGCCCCCTCAGGGAGAACACTACAACAGCCCCCTCAGGGAGAGGAGAACACTACAACAGCCCCCTCAGGGAGAGGAGAACACTACAACAGCCCCCTCAGGGAGAACATTACAACAGCCCCCTCAGGGAGAACATTACAACAGCCCCTCAGTGAGAACATTACAACAGCCCCCTCAGGGAGAGGAGAACACTACAACAGCCCCCTCAGGGAGAGGAGAACACTACAACAGCCCCCTCAGGGAGAACATTACAACAGCCCCTCAGTGAGAACATTACAACAGCCCCCTCAGGGAGAGGAGAACACTACAACAGCCCCCTCAGGGAGAGGAGAACACTACAACAGCCCCCTCAGGGAGAGGAGAACACTACAACAGCCCCCTCAGGAGAACACTACAACAGCCCCCTCAGGGAGAACACTACAACAGCCCCTCAGGGAGAACACTACAACAGCCCCCTCAGGGAGAGGAGAACACTACAACAGCCCCCTCAGGGAGAACATTACAACAGCCCCCTCAGGGAGAACATTACAACAGCCCCTCAGTGAGAACATTACAACAGCCCCCTCAGGGAGATGAGAACACTACAACAGTCCCCTCAGGGAGAACATTACAACAGCCCCCTCAGTGAGAACACTACAACAGCACCCTCGGGGAGATGAGAACACTACAACAGCCCCCTCAGTGAGAGGAGAACACTACAACAGCCACCTCAGGGAGAACACTACAACAGCCCCCTCAGGGAGAACACTACAACAGCCCCCTCAGTGGGAGGAGAACACTACAACAGCCACCTCAGTGAGAGGAGAACACTACAACAGCCCCCTCAGTGAGAACACTACAACAGCCCCCTCTGGGAGAACACTACAAAAGCCACCTCTGGGAGAACACTACAACAGCCCCCTCAGTGGGAGGAGAACACTACAACAGCCACCTCAGTGAGATGAGAACACTACAACAGCCCCCTACAACAGTGAGAACACTACAACAGCCCCCCCTCAGGGAGATGAGAACACTACAACAGTCCCCTCAGGGAGAACATTACAACAGCACCCTCAGTGGGAGGAGAACACTACAACAGCCCTCAGTGAGATGAGAACACTACAACAGTCCCCTCAGGAGAACACTACAACAGCCCCCTCAGGGAGAGTGAGAACACTACAACAGTCCCCTCAGGGAGAACCCCTCAGGAGAGGAGAACACTACAACAGCCCCTCAGTGAGATGAGAACACTACAACAGCCCCCTCAGGGAGATGAGAACACTACAACAGCCACCTCAGGAGAACACTACAACAGCCCCTCAGTGAGAGGAGAACACTACAACAGCCCCCTCAGTGAGATGAGAACACTACAACAGTCCCCTCAGGGAGAACACTACAACAGCCCCCTCAGTGAGAGTGAGAACACTACAACAGCCCCTCAGTGAGAGGAGAACACTACAACAGCGCCCTCAGGGAGAACAATACAACAGCCCCTCAGGGAGAACAATACAACAGCCCCCTCAGGGAGAGGAGAACACTACAACAGCCCCTCAGGGAGAACAGTGAGAACACTACAACAGCCCCCTCAGGGAGAACATTACAACAGCCCCCTCAGTGAGAACACTACAACAGCCACCTCAGGGAGAACATTACAACAGCCCCCTCAGTGAGAGGAGAACACTACAACAGCCCCCTCAGGGAGAACACTACAACAGCCCCCTCAGTGAGAGGAGAACACTACAACAGCCCCCTCAGGGAGAACACTACAACAGCCCCCTCAGGGAGAACACTACAACAGCCCCCTCAGTGGGAGGAGAACACTACAACAGCCACCTCAGTGAGAGGAGAACATTACAACAGCCCCCTCAGTGAGAGCACTACAACAGTCCCCTCAGGGAGAACACTACAACAGCCCCTCAGGAGAACACTACAACAGCCCCTCAGGGAGAACACTACAACAGCCCCCTCAGTGGGAGGAGAACACTACAACAGCCACCTCAGTGAGAGGAGAACATTACAACAGCCCCCTCAGTGAGAACACTACAACAGCCCCCTCAGGGAGATGAGAACACTACAACAGTCCCCTCAGTGAGAGGAGAACACTACAACAGCCACCTCAGGGAGAACACTACAACAGCCCCCTCAGTGAGAGGAGAACACTACAACAGCCCCTCAGTGAGATGAGAACACTACAACAGTCCCCTCAGGGAGAACACTACAACAGCCCCCTCAGTGAGAGGAGAACACTACAACAGTCCCCTCAGGGAGAACACTATAACAGCCCCCTCAGGGAGATGAGAACACTACAACAGCCCCTCAGGGAGAACATTACAACAGCCCCTCAGGAGAACATTACAACAGCCCCCTCAGTGAGAGGAGAACACTACAACAGCCCCCTCAGTGAGAGGAGAACACTACAACAGCCACCTCAGGGAGAACATTACAACAGCCCCCTCAGTGAGAGGAGAACACTACAACAGCCCCCTCAGTGAGAACACTACAACAGCCCCTCAGTGAGAACATTACAACAGCCCCCTCAGGGAGAGGAGAACACTACAACAGCCCCCTCAGGGAGAACACTACAACAGCCCCTCAGTGAGAACACTACAACAGCCCCCTCAGTGAGAGGAGAACACTACAACAGCCCCCTCAGGGAGAGAAGAACACTGCAACAGCCCCCTCATGGAGAACACTACAACAGCCCCCTCAGGAGAACATTACAACAGCCCCCTCAGTGAGAACACTACAACAGCCCCCTCAGTGAGAGGAGAACACTACAACAGCCCCCTCAGTGAGAGGAGAACACTACAACAGCCCCTCAGTGAGAACACTACAACAGCCCCTCAGTGAGAACACTACAACAGCCCCTCAGTGAGAACACTACAACAGCCCCTCAGGGAGAACATTACAACAGCCCCCTCAGGGAGAATATTACAACAGCCCCCTCAGTGAGAGGAGAACACTACAACAGCCCCCTTAGTGAGAGGAGAACATTACAACAGCCCCTCAGGGAGAACACTACAACAGCCCCCTCAGTGAGAACACTACAACAGCCCCCTCAGTGATAACACTACAACAGCCCCCTCAGGGAGAACACTACAACAGCCCCCTCAGTGAGAGGAGAACACTACAACAGCCCTCAGTGAGAACACTACAACAGCCCCCTCAGTGAGAACACTACAACAGCCCCCTCAGGAGAACATTACAACAGCCCCTCAGTGAGAACACTACAACAGCCCCCTCAGTGAGAGGAGAACACTACAACAGCCCCCTCAGTGAGAACACTACAACAGCCCCCTCAGTGAGGAGGACACTACAACAGCCCCCTCAGTGAGAGGAGAACACTACAACAGCCCCCTCAGTGAGAACACTACAACAGCCCCTCAGTGAGAACACTACAACAGCCCCTCAGTGAGAACACTACAACAGCCCCCTCAGGGAGAACACTACAACAGCCCCCTCAGGGAGAACACTACAACAGCCCCCTCAGTGGGAGGAGAACACTACAACAGCCCCCTCAGTGGGAGGAGAACACTACAACAGCCCCCTCAGTGGGGGAGAACACTACAACAGCCCCCAGGGAGAACACTACAACAGCCCCCTCAGTGAGAGGAGAACACTACAACAGCCCCCCCTCAGGGAGAACACTACAACAGCCCCCCTCAGGGAGAACACTACAACATCCCCCTCAGGGAGAACACTACAACATCCCCCTCAGGGAGAACACTACAACATCCCCTCAGGGAGAACACTACAACAGCCCCCTCAGGGAGAACACTACAACAGCCCCTCAGTGAGAGGAGAACACTACAACAGCCCCCTCAGGGAGAACACTACAACATCCCCCTCAGGGAGAACACTACAACAGCCCCCTCAGGGAGAACACTACAACAGCCCCCTCAGGGAGAGGAGAACACTACAACAGCCCCCTCGGGGAGAGGAGAACACTACAACAGCCCCCTCAGGGAGAGGAGAACACTACAACAGACTGGATACCACACTCACACACATGTATCAGCTGGGAGCATCCGTGCTTTTATCCAAGTTTATAGATAGAAGAACAGGACCATAGCATCACTGCCTCCTGCACACACACACACACACACACACACACACACACACACACACACACACACACACACACACACACACACACACACACACACACACACACACACACACACACACACACACACACACACACACACACACACACCAGGGTTTAGAGAGACACACACAAGGATGTAATGGTTTGAGGGCTACTCCCATCAGTGTATCCTGCTCTCTCTTAACTGAGCAAAAACACAAACACACAGTCTCACACCTTTATCCCCTATGGCTATGAGTGCAGAGAGAGACACGGCCTCTCCTTAAGCACACATTACCTACGCTGTGACATTACCTACGCTGTGACATTATCCACTCTGTGACATTATCCACTCTGTGACATTATCCACTCTGTGACATTACCCGTGCCGTGCCATTACCCGCACTGTGACATTACCCGCACTGTGACATTACCCGCACTGTGACATTACCCATGCTGTGACATTACCCGTGCTGTGACATTACCCGCGCTGTGACATTACCCGCGCTGTGACATTACCCACTCTGTGACATTACCCACGCTGTGACATTACCCGCGCTGTGACATTACCCACGCTGAGACATTACACACGCTGAGACATTACCCACGCTGAGACATTACCCACGCCGTGACATTACCCACGCTGAGACATTACCCGCGCTGTGACATTACCCACGCTGTGACATTACCCGCGCTGTGACATTACCCACGCTGTGACATTACCCACACTGTGACATTACCCACGCTGAGACATTACCCACGCTGTGACATTACCCACGCTGTGACATTACCCACGCTGTGACATTACCCACGCTGTGACATTACCCGCGCTGTGACATTACCCACGCTGTGACATTACCCACGCTGAGACATTACCCGCGCTGTGACATTACCCACTCTGTGACATTACCCACGCTGAGACATTACCCACGCTGAGACATTACCCGCGCTGTGACATTACCCACGCTGTGACATTACCCACGCTGTGACATTACCCGCACTGTGACATTACCCACTCTGTGACATTACCCACGCTGAGACATTACCCACGCTGTGATATTACCCGCGCTGTGACATTACCTACGCTGAGACATTACCCACGCTGAGACATTACCCGCGCTGTGACATTACCCACGCTGTGACATTACCCACGCTGAGACATTACCCACGCTGTGACATTACCCCGCTGTGACATTACCCACGCTGTGACATTACCCACGCTGAGACATTACCCATGCTGAGACATTACCCACGCTGAGACATTACCCACGCTGTGACATTACCCACGCTGTGACATTACCCACGCTGAGACATTACCCACGCTGAGACATTACCCGCGCTGTGACATTACCCACGCTGTGACATTACCCACGCTGTGACATTACCCGCACTGTGACATTACCCACTCTGTGACATTACCCACGCTGAGACATTACCCACGCTGTGACATTACCCGCGCTGTGACATTACCCGCACTGAGACATTACCCACGCTGAGACATTACCCACGCTGTGACATTACCCACTCTGTGACATTACCCACGCTGAGACATTACCCGCGCTGAGACATTACCCGCGCTGTGACATTACCCACGCTGTGACATTACCCCGCTGAGACATTACCCACGCTGTGACATTACCCGCGCTGAGACATTACCCACGCTGAGACATTACCCGCGCTGTGACATTACCCACGCTGAGACATTACCCACGCTGAGACATTACCCACGCTGAGACATTACCCGCGCTGAGACATTACCCACGCTGTGACATTACCCGCGCTGTGACATTACCCACGCTGTGACATTACCCACGCTGTGACATTACGCACTCTGTGACAAATCAGGCAAACGGACACTTAGAGACAGATAGATTCCAGCTAATGAAACAGGTTTACTGCCTACCTACCATATGTTTCCTTCTCTATGACCACTACCCCACCAGGTGCCAAAACTGACGGTCATGTCTGTCAAAAATAATGTGTCAGTTAATGTACCTGCACTCACAGGTTGCAGAACAGGAATCTCTGTGGGAAACAGAACAAGACTTCCACCTGCAGCTTCTCACACACACACACACACACACACACACACACACACACACACACACACACACACACACACACACACACACCCACACACACACACACACACACACACACCCACACACACACACACCCACACACACACACACACACACACCTGAGTTTACACTAGTGTGACGTCAGAGCTGATTAATCATGTGTACAGTACACACATTTCCTCTTTCACCTTCAATTTCCCCTCCACCTCCCTTCCACCTCCCCTCCACCTCCCTTCCTCAAACAACTCCATGTGAGAACACCTGTTTGTCCGCTGTCCTGCCACAGACCCGGATACATGCAGCACACACCTGGCCCTGGCCTTGGCCCAATACTTTAACACCTGGCCCTGGCCCTGGCCCTGGCCCTGGCCCAATACTTTAACACCTGGCCCTGGCCCAGTACTTTAACACCTGGCCCTGGCCCAGTACTTTAACACCTGGCCCTGGCCCAGTACTTTAACACCTGGCCCTGGCCCAATACTTTAACACCTGGCCCTGGCCCAGTACTTTAACACCTGGCCCTGGCCAATACTTTAACACCTGGCCCTGGCCCAATACTTTAACACCTGGCCCTGGCCCAATACTTTAACACCTGGCCCTGGCCCTACTTTAACACCTGGCCCTGGCCCAATACTTTAACACCTGGCCCTGGCCCTGGCCCTGGCCCTGGCCCAATACTTTAACACCTGGCCCTGGCCCAGTACTTTAACACCTGGCCCTGGCCCCTAACACCTGGCCCAATACTTTAACACCTGGCCCTGGCCCTGGCCCTGGCCCAATACTTTAACACCTGGCCCAGTACTTTAACACCCGGCCCTGGCCCAGTACTTTAACACCTGGCCCTGGCCCAGTACTTTAACACCTGGCCCTGGCCCAGTACTTTAACACCTGGCCCTGGCCCAATACTTAACACCTGGCCCTGGCCCCTTTAACACCTGGCCCTGGCCCAGTACTTTAACACCTGGCCCTGGCCCAGTACTTTAACACCTGGCCCTGGCCCAATACTTTAACACCTGGCCCTGGCCCAGTACTTTAACACCTGGCCCTGGCCCAGTACTTTAACACCTGGCCCTGGCCCAGTACTTTAACACCTGGCCCTGGCCCAGTACTTTAACACCTGGCCCTGGCCCAGTACTTTAACACCTGGCCCTGGCCCAGTACTTTAACACCTGGCCCTGGCCCAGTACTTTAACACCTGGCCCTGGCCCAATACTTTAACACCTGGCCCTGGCCCAGTACTTTAACACCTGGCCCTGGCCCAGTACTTTAACACCCCTGGCCCAGTACTTTAACACCTGGCCCTGGCCCAGTACTTTAACACCTGGCCCTGGCCCAGTACTTTAACACCTGGCCCCCAATACTTTAACCCTGGCCCAATACTTTAACACCTGGCCCTGGCCCAGTCTTTAACACCTGGCCCTGGCCCAGTACTTTAACACCTGGCCCTGGCCCAGTACTTTAACACCTGGCCCTGGCCCAGTACTTTAACACCTGGCCCTGGCCCAATACTTTAACACCTGGCCCTGTACTTTAACAATCTAGATTTCCTTTTTTCCCTGTAAATAACACTTCCTTTCCCTCCTTTGAGTAATATTATGAAAGGGTTTCAGTTTAGGACATTATGACTTGTGCTATGGGACTGTGTGACCGAGGTAACCCATATGGTGTCCTCTATTCCTCACATTTTCCATTCACCTGAGTACCGGCCTACCCTGTTCTCACCTTAATCTTGTGGAGTGACTTCTCCTCGTCTCCTCCTATAGTCTGAGTCCACACTGTCATGTCCGTCTTATTGTAGGTCAGACTCCAGCCCTCCTCACAACCGCACTCCTCCTTGAAGCTGCTGAATACCCGGTCATCCGGGATCAACACCGACATAGTCTTTTACCAGGTAGCGCGAGCTCGCTCTTCTGCAGTTCACTGGGAAGAACAACGATCGGACCAAACCGAGGTAGGGAAACTCCCGATGGCGGAGAGACCCGAAGCAGACTGGGACGAACGGGCGCCGGTGAGGAGTGACTGAGCTAAACGACGTAACGTTACACCTCTTATCCTCTGAGTGGATTATTCCTATAATGTAATTTCTTTATCACACACACTGAGCACGCAATCCGCGTATTGTGATGATGTGTGCTTAGAAAGGAGAGTTGCTGAACAAACACGAAGAACGCACAAAAACACGGGTATAAAAATACAAACATCTACAGTTTTCATAGAAACTATACAAACACGTGAGTGGAAGCTTTCCGGTGTTTATCTTATAACATTATTGACCCTCTGGCGTGAATCAATTTCAGCTCAATATGGTCCACAGCAGCTATATAAGTGAGACATATGTGTCCGCTGTCTCACCGCGACTCCACTAGAGATGAGAGGCTGACAAGTCGGATGGTTATGATCAATTGTTGCGCGTTTACATTTCAGTTCCCCTGCGTCGCTGTGTGCCCCCCTACGGTCACTCGACGTCGTCGGGGGTGGATGGTGCAGTGTGACGAATAGAGGAAAGCGTTGGAGACACACAGAGAAGCAATACCAGATTGACAACCGCCCACTCGGCTACGTGCACATGTAACGGATGTGAAACGGCTAGCTAGTTAGCGGTGGTGCGCGCTAAATAGCGTTTCAATCGGCAACGTCACTTACTCTGAGACCTTGAAGTAGTGGTTCCCCTTGCTCTGCAAGGTTCGCGGTTTTTGTGGAGTGATGGGTAATGATGCTTCGAGGGGGTGACTGTTGTTGATGTGTGCAGAGGGTCCCTGGTTCGCGCCCGGGTATGGGCGAGGGGACGGTCTAAAGTTATACTGTTACATTGATGCTATTGACCCTGATCACTGGTTGCTGCGGAAAAGGAGGAGGTCAAAAGGGGGGTGAGTGTAACGGATGTGAAACGGCTAGCTAGTCAGCGGTGGTGCGCGCTAAATAGTGTTTCAATCGGTGACGTCACTTGCTCTGAGACCTTGAAGTAGTGGTTCCCCTTGCTCTACAAGGGCCGTGGCTTTTGTGGAGCGATGGGAAATGATGCTTCGTGGGTGACTGTTGTTGATGTGTGCAGAGGGTCCCTGGTTCGTGCCCGGGTATGGGCGAGGGGACGGTCTAAAGTTATACTGTTACACACACTCAGACGGACGCACACATGTCCCTGTATCAGGGACCAGATATAAGCAGCGTGCCTGGTCCAATAAGCTCTCCTCCCTTTTTCTCCCTCCACCCTTTTCTGCTATTGTTGTTTATTTTCTCACTATTTTTCTTGCAATTCCAACAATATAACCATTATTGTGGGATATGGCTATTGGGAGAATGCCTTTAGGCTACTTTAGAAATGTGAAACAAGACCAGTAGCCTACACTCAGACCAGTAGCCTACACTCACCTATGGCGATGTACAGACCAGTAGCCTACGCTCAGATATGGCTGCAAAGCACTTCTGTCAACAGTGGCACTGCACTGACCCAACACAGCTGCACACACACACACCTGCCCAAGAACAAAACCATAATTTTGGTTTCATGCAAGTTTATTCATCATTCACATATCCATCCCTGTTTGACTAAGATGAGAAGAGAAGATGTGTTGGTATTAATAAAGGGGTGGACGTGAAGCTAGCAGCTAGCCCGAAGCTAGTACTTTTCAGACAAGGCTGAAACGTTTATTTCATTAGTCCGCTGTTGACACGGTCTCAAAATGTTTCGCACGTCAGCAGTCTACAATTCAAGATATTAGACTTTTAAGAAGCAAAATGTCACTGGCCACATCATCAAGATGGTGCAAAATATCTGGATAAATTGACTGCTGACATGCAAAACATTTCAGGACTGTATCAAGGAGTGGACTAATGAAAAAAATACCCAAAACATTTCAGGACTGTATCAAGGAGTGGACTCATGAAAAAAATACCCAAAACATTTCAGGACTGTATCAAGGAGTGGACTAATGAAAAAAATACCCAAAACATTTCAGGACTGTATCAAGGAGTGGACTCATGAAAAAAATACCCAAAACATTTCAGGACTGTATCAAGGAGTGGACTAATTAAAAAAATACCCAAAACATTTGTAAGGGATTTCCTCCTCTTCTTCCGAAGAGGAGAGGCGAAACGGATCAGAGGACCAATATGCGGCGTGGTAAGTGTCCATGGTTCTTTTAATATGTAAATGTACACATGAACACTACAAAACAATAAACATGGAACGTGTGAAACCCTAAACAGTCCTATCTGGTGCAAAGACAGAGACAGGAACAATCACCCACAAACACACAGTGACACCCAGGCTACCTAAGTATGATTCTCAATCAGAGACAACTAATGACACCTGCCTCTGATTGAGAACCATACTAGGCCGAAACATAGAAAACCCCATATCATAGAAAATCAAACATAGACTGCCCACCCAACTCACGCCCTGACCATACTAACTAAATACAAAACACAGGAAATAAAGGTCAGAACGTGACAACATTTCAGGACTGTATCAAGGAGTGGACTCATGAAAAAAATACCCAAAACATTTCAGGACTGTATCAAGGAGTGGACTCATGAAAAAAATACCCAAAACATTTCAGGACTGTATCAAGGAGTGGACTCATGAAAAAAATACCCAAAACATTTCAGGACTGTATCAAGGAGTGGACTCATGAAAAAAATACCCAAAACATTTCAGGACTGTATCAAGGAGTGGACTCATGAAAAAAATACCCAAAACATTTCAGGACTGTATCAAGGAGTGGACTCATGAAAAAAATACCCAAAACATTTCAGGACTGTATCAAGGAGTGGACTCATGAAAAAAATACCTGAAAGATTTGAGTGGATTTCCCTCTAAGGATTTTGGGAACTGGCCAGCCAGGTACATTTGATACTAGCCCAGTGTGAATAGTACTAGGTTAGTGGGCTAGCTTAACTTCCATCAACAGGCTATCTTAACTTCCATCAACAGGCTAGCTTAACTTCCATCAACAGGCTAGCTTAACTTCCATCAACAGGCTAGCTTAACTTCCATCAACAGGCTAGCTTAACTTCCATCAACAGGCAGTGTCCCCAATCACTACCATTGGGAATTGAGACATTTTTTTAGACCAGAGAAGAGAGTGCCTCCTACTGGCCCTCCAACACCACTCCCAGCAGCATCTGGTCTCCCATCAAAGGAATTGACCAGGACCAACCCTGCTTAGCGTCAGAAGCAAGCCAGCAGTGGCATGCAGGGTGGTATGCTGCTGGCAAAGTTGTGCCTGCTCTGAGAATTTTGTAACAACCAAAATTCAAATAATTTATGTTCTGATCTTTCTGATTCCCCCTTATGGTGTACATTCTTAGAAACGAGGATTCCTAAAGGGTTCTTCGGATGTCCCCATAGGATAACCCTTTTTGCAGGCGCAAATGTAAATGAGCTATTTACATGCAGAAGAGCCATATGGTGTCTGCCTTTCACCTACAATCTTAGAAAAGAAGGTGCTATCCTTTCGACAGAGGGTTCTACATGGAACCCAAAATAGTTCTACATGGAACCCAAAATAGTTCTACATGGAACCAAAAAGGGTTATTCTATGGGGACAGCTGAAGAACCCTTTTGGAAGCCTTGTTTATTAGAATGTACAGGTGTAACAGTATAACTGTCCATACCCGGGCGTGAACCAGGGACCCTATGCACACATCAACAACAGTCACCCACAAAGCATCGTTACCCATCGCTCCACAAAATCCACAGCCCTTGCAGAGCAAGGGGAACCACTACTTCAAGGTCTCAAAGCAAATGACGTCACCGATTGAAACGCTATTTAGCGCGCACCGCTAACTAAGCTAGCCGTTTCACATCCGTTACACAGGTAAGGGGAAATCAGAAAGATCAGCACAGGAATACAATATTCTCAGAGCAGGCTCAACTTGCCCGACTGCAAATAATAACATAAATGATGGAACTCTTCGGGCAACCCAAAAATAGTCCTGACTTGCCAGAATGGGCAAGTACCTTTAAGCCTTCATGTCAATTACTTACAAAGAAAGACATCTCCAATGGGATGATACGCCACCTGTCTCTGATATTTAATGTCTGAATTAGTCCCTTAGTCTGGTGTCTTATATCAGGCCTGGGTAGGCTACAGTTTTAATGTCTGAATTAGTCCCTTAGTCTGGTGTCTTATATCAGGCCTGGGTAGGCTACAGTTTTAATGTCTGAATTAGTCCCTTAGTCTGGTGTCTTATATCAGGCCTGGGTAGGCTACAGTTTTAATGTCTGAATTAGTCCCTTAGTCTGGTGTCTTATATCAGGCCTGGGTAGGCTACAGTTTTAATGTCTGAATTAGTCCCTTAGTCTGGTGTCTTATATCAGGCCTGGGTAGGCTACAGTTTTAATGTCTGAATTAGTCCCTTAGTCTGGTGTCTTATATCAGGCCTGGGTAGGCTACAGTTTTAATGTCTGAATTAGTCCCTTAGTCTGGTGTCTTATATCAGGCCTGGGTAGGCTACAGTTTTAATGACTTTATATTTATTAGTCTGGGAACAGAACAGAGTTCCTTCAAGAAGTGGAAAGGCAGTAAAGCAATAGTGACACATTTCCTCTTGGCTTTGAGCTATGGTTTTGTGTTTGGCGGAATGAGATGTGTACGTGTGTGTTTGGATGAACGCCACAGGTGCTTTCTCTCCCCAGGTGGAGAAAAATGTCTAAACTTTTTAAAACTATTTCCCTCTCTTGGAATTGCCATGTTCTCTCATCCACACCTGGTAGTGACTCTCTCAGGTATTTACACTGAGGCAAGCACACAGAGCGGCAGGGTAGCCTAGTGGTTAGAGCGTTAATAAAGGTTAAATAAAATAAACAGAGCAAACTATATATTTTTAAATGATTCTTAATTTTTCTTAATATTTCAAACATTGGCCAGAACAGCCCCATAGCCTTTGTCAAAAGTTTCTCAAGAGACCAGCAAATGAACAATGCTCTCTGCATGTGATTTCTCCTCTAAGGATTAGGCTATAGGGCCGCCCCTACATTAACATTGTTTGGGATTACTGCAAACAGCAACTTCTTAGGAATTTTGGATTTCACAGCAAGACTGTTTTTTCTGACTCTCAGGTGAGGTCATATGGTCAAAGAGCAGCATAGCATGTGTCTGTGCTGTCATAGTGAAAGGACTGGGGAAAACAGGAGCTACTCTGAAAAACACAGAAGGCAAAGAAAACATATTTTACAAGGTGATCAACTGTGATGAGTCTTGTGATATGTAGCCAACATTAAAGGCTGGTCTGTAAAGGTACATTTGAATGTTGTAGGTGATCAACTGTGATGAGTCTTGTGATATGTAGCCAACATTAAAGGCTGATCTGTAAAGGGACATTTGAATGTTGTATGTGATCAAATGGTTGACCCTGGGTTATAGATGTCTCCAACAAATATGTTGTTTTCCTATTGAATGTACAAGGTACATTTCCTAAGCTCCCACATTGTGTCTAACTAACTGGTGGTCAGCGTTCTTCTTCTTCTTCTGGGGATTTTATATAGTGGTTGACAACCAACTTTAAGGTGCATCACCGCCACCAACTGGACTGGAGTGTATAAACCAGTGAGAAGGAAGGTCTAAATTCTATTCAATATTCTCGTCTCCCTAAGGAAAATTAAATACCGCATCTCCTGAAGATTTCCCCAGCAGTTCACTCAATTTTGGCTAGCGCCAGCCCCTATAGGCTGTTCGTGCTTGTATTTGGCCTAGTGACTCTGCTGACTGCTGCGACACAACACGTGTTTGTTGCGTTATCCAGCCTCCGCAGTGCCACAGAATCTGAACGCCATCTGGTGGCGAATCATAGCGAAGGAGAAAGTTGTTAGGTTTGTTATAAAGCAGAACAAACCTACATTTTTTTTCATGTGGGGATTGATTTAGATTAACTTGTGTGTGGAACATTTTAAATCCATGAATAAATCCAGAGTTAACCTTCATAAGAGGTGGTGGAGTAGCCTCTGTGATACCAGGAAGTGGAGCCAGTTATTTTCTGTAGGAAAAAAAACTATTATTCCCATGATGCAGTTCATGTTCCAGTGACATCCCATGCTGCGGTTGTTTTTGTTCTGTCGCTGCTGTCAACCATCACCAGATAAATAACGGTCTGTAGGCGGAATAACGGCAGTAGACTTCAATTAAAGGTGTTGTCGTTGCAAGTAAGTACTACCATCAGGCTTAACGTTGCACGGTTCGCGTGTTTTCCCGCAATGTTGTCTTCGGTTCCACCGCGGATCTTCATGCGAAGGTCGCGCAGCCTTTCCCCGTGCCGTGTGCTCCAGACAAGCACAAAGGACGCCGCGAGGAACCACATCATCCTCGATAAAGCGGACGCCAACCGGAACCCCATCGTTTCTACCTCCCGTGTCTCCCGTAGAGGAATTCTGAGCGAGGAGGCGAAAGGCCAGAGTGTGAGCCTGGCCATACAGTATCACCATCTGGCCCCCAGGTGGCTCTCTAATCTCCAGGGTCGCAGGAGCTCCTGGGCCTCTCTGGCTTCCAAGGGACGCAACAACAACATCCTGTACTGGGAACAGAGCGGGGGAAGGACCGGGGGACAGAGCGGGAGCAGCCGCCCTTACGCACTGGCCTCTGCTGGGGTACTGTCCGCTGCAGCCATGGCCTTCTGCCTCAAGAAGGACTCTGATACGAAAGGTGTGTGTGTGTGTGTGTGTGTGTGTGTGTGTGTGTGTGTGTGTGTGTGTGTGTGTGTGTGTGTGTGTGTGTGTGTGTGTGTGTGTACACACTCTGCTAAAGATACTTAAAGGAGTCTTCTTTCCAGGTGATGCACTTCTGGAGGCTGCAAGGACCAACAGCTCACAAGATGTGGCAAGGTACATTATAAACACACACACACAGAGACTCTCCTGAGTTCCACACAATACACATACTGACTGTCTGTACAGGGGAATACTGACTGACTGTCTGTACACAGGAATAAATATTGACTGTCTGTACAGGGGAATACTGACTGTCTGTACACGGGAATATTGACTGTCTGTACACGGGAATACTGACTGACTGTCTGTACACGGGAATACTGACTGACTGTCTGTACACGGGAATACTGACTGACTGTCTGTACAGGGGAATACTGACTGACTGTCTGTACAGGGGAATACTGACTGTCTGTACACGGGAATATTGACTGTCTGTACACGGGAATATTGACTGTCTGTACACGGGAATACTGACTGTCTGTACACGGGAATACTGACTGTCTGTACACGGGAATACTGACTGTGTGTACACGGGAATATTGACTGTCTGTACACGGGAATATTGACTGTTTGTACACGGGAATACTGACTGTTTGTACACGGGAATACTGACTGTGTGTACAGGGGAATACTGACTGTGTGTACAGGGGAATACTGACTGTGTGTACAGGGGAATACTGACTGTTTGTACACGGGAATACTGACTGTTTGTACAGGGGAATACTGACTGTTTGTACACGGGAATACTGACTGTTTGTACAGGGGAATACTGACTGTCTGTACAGGGGAAAAGCTTTTACATTTAGACAAAAGACTTCTATGTGACAGAGACATCCAGAGCCTCTGATTGTCTTGCTGTTGCGTTCCCTCTGATTGTTTATGCCAAGTACCCAGTAGAATAACACGCATGTTGAGCAGGCACCAAATATTACAAGTTATGATAGTTGCAAGATGGGGATTTATGATTAGTGTAATTACTGCTAGTCTCCAGGAATAGATTCAATCACACATTTTAGTTGTTTACTTACTTCTCTACACCACTATACTGCTGTAGGAAATGAAGGGAAAAAATGAATTACTCTACAAGTCTGTGAGGTCCTAATCATATGGAGTCTCATCGCAGACAGTATTTCTGGAAGTGTCCATGTTTACCACCTGCACATCATTGTATTCCCAGTTGTCTCCACTAGAGGGAGATAGAGGTCCATGTCTGTCTAGTTTAGTTGGTTCCCCATTAACTACTGCCCATGTAGCAGCTAGTCTTCCTGGGGTCCACGTAAAATATACTAGTACATGACAAAGTACAGAAAAGTTATAGACAAGGACATCAAATAATAATATACAGTACCAGTCAAAGGTTTGGACATTTTTTACATTATTTATTTCACCTTAATTTAACCAGGTAGGCTAGTTGAGAACAAGTTCTCATTTACAACTGCGACCTGACATACCTACTCATTCAAGGGTTTAAATTTAAAAAAAAATTTTTTTTACTATTCTACATTTTCTAATAATAGTGAAGAGATCAAAACGATCAAATAACACATGGATTCATGTGTACACACTATTCATATTTACATATTCATATATCCAGTTAAATTAGATCTTTAGAAGAGGAGAGGTGCTGTGATATGTTTTTACATGTTTTTTTTTAAAGCTAAACTTGCTTTTTGCCTGAATAACATCTGTTTTCAAAGCATTCCACAATCATATGGCTCTATACATAACTGAGCGATGTATTAAATCTGTTTTGTGTTTGGGTACTGTGAAGAAACCCATGGTGGCATGTCAGGTAGGGTGTGTGTGTGTGTGTGTGTGTGTGTGTGTGTGTGTGTGTGTGTGTGTGGAAGTATATGCAAATATATTCTACAAGTGGTTTGGCATTTTCAACACACACATCTGTCTACCAAAATGTAATATTGTGTACCTTAGTAGCGTGTCCCTTCCTCCTTTTTCTACACAAATGTTTCTTTAAAAAGACTAGAAGAGAAGTAGTACATTTCTCTTCAACCCTCAACCATGAAAGACTATCATGCATGTTGGCTCCCGAGTGGCGCAGCTGTCCAAGGCACGGCATCTCAGTGCTAGAGGCGTCACTACAAACACCCTGGTTCGAATCCAGGCTCTATCACAACCGGCCGTGATTGGGAGACCCATAGGGCGGCGCACAATTGGACCAGCGTCGTCTGGGTTTGGCCGGTGTAGGCCGTCATTGTAAATGAGAATTTGTTCTTAACTGACTTGCCTAGTTAAATAAAGGATAAATAATAAAAAATAAAATGTTGATATTGGTTGTGTGTGCAGTTAAGGGCAAGACATGCTGCTTTGTTTTGAGACAGGTGCAGGTCTTTCTCTGCTGCACCTGACCATGTTACCGGACAGTAATCAAGATGGGACAAGATCACAGCCTCAACAGCTAATACAGTTGTCCTGCGTTTTTGACACAAAAGATCATCTTTTTATTTTAACAGACATAACTCTCCCCATCTTCACAACAACTTTGCCAATATGACTTGACCGTGATAACTGACAATCCAATGTTTCTCCTGGGAGTTCAATGGTCACCCTCTTTATGCACAACACCAGTTGAGGTTTTGAAAGAATGCTTTGAACCAAATGCAATTCTTTTGATTGTATTTAAGACCAGTTTTATTGTTAAATACCCATTCAGACACTGACTAACTCCCTGCTAAGAGTCTCAGTGAGCTCACTGGCTGTAGGTGCTGATGTGTAGAGTGTGCAATCATCAACATACATAGTCATTTTAGCTTCTTGTAAGACCAGTGGCAAATTATTAGTAAAATTAGAGAAGAGTAATGGCCTAAGGGAACTGCCCTGAGGGACACCGCTCTGTACATATCTGATGTTAGAGAAGCTTCCATTTGAAGAATACTCTCTGGGTTCTATTGGATAAATAACTTTCCATGTGATGTAAAGCTATAGCAAGTGAGTTTTTCAAAAACATCAAAGGCTGCATTGAAATCTAACAATACAGCTCCAACTATCATTTTATTATGCATGTATTTTAGCCGATCATCAGTCGTCTGAGTCAGTGCAGTACATGTTGAGTGCCCTTCCATATATACATGCTGAAAGTCACTAGTTAGCTTGTTCTTTGAAAAATAGCATTCTATTTGTTCAAACCCAATTTTCTCCATCAGTTTACTAAGAACAATGAGCAAACAGGTTGGTCGGCTGTTAGAGCCAGCAAAGAATGCTTTACTATTTTTAGGCAGTGGAATTTAGATTCCTTCCACACCTGTGGACACACACTCATTAAAGCTTTGGTTAAAGATCTAGAAAATAAGGGTGGCAATACTGTCTGCTACTGTTCTCAATAGTTTCCCTTCGAGGTTGTCTATACCTGACGACGTATCATTATTGATAACGATAATGAAAGTTTTTCTACTTTTTCCACACAAACTTCATCAAATTCCAAAACCGTAGCTCTTATTTCATTTTTCAATCTTCAATACACAAATTTGATGGTTCAATGTTGTAATTTCACTTCTCAGTTTGTCTGCTTTACCAGTGAAGTAGTCATTGAAATGATTGGCTGTATCAAAAGGTTTTGTTACAATTGACCCATCAACTTCAATGAACAATGTTTTCTGCCCATAATATAATATTTAGGTGCTCATGTATTTTTCCATAGTTTTTTAGGTAATTTATCTTGTTTTGGTGATATCATTTCTTTTTTTTGTTGTTTACTTTAGTCACACAATTGTTCAGTGTGAGAGGTAGAGGGCAGTCAGACTGCATCACAGAGATACAGTTGAAGTCAGAAGTTTACATACACCTTAGCCAAATACATTTAAACTCAGTTTTTTCACAATTCCTGACATTTAATCCTAGTAAAAATGTCCTGTCTTAAGGTCAGTTAGGATCAACACTTTGTTTTAAGAATGTGAAATGTCAGAATAATAGAGTGATTTTAATACAGCAGGCTGCGACAGCCTGGGCTCACAGCTAGCACTGCACTGCAGTGCCTTAGACCACTGCACCACCCGGGAGGCCCGTAAATCTCATCTCTGAGTACAGATGTGAAAAGGGCACCTGCCACCTGTTATTGTAGCAGCAGTAGGTTGTCTGTTCCCTTATCTTACATTACGCACGTAAGTGTGTGTAGGTTTAGTGGCGTGTGTCACTCTGCTACAGCGTTGGGACAGATGGTGTAGGCTAGGTGAGACTACACAGATGTGTTAAGTGTTTTAGTTAGAGAGCAGAGGTATAGGGGGTCGTGTGTGTGTGGGGGGTGAGGCACAGAGTGAGGCACAGTGTGTTTACAGTCAACACAGACACCGTCCGCCCAGCGGAACACAGACGGGTTACCCCCGACACACACTAACACACCCCTCCTCCTCAGATAACACACCCCTCCTCAGATAACACAGCCCAACGTCGTCCCTCTCAGGCACAGAACTCAAACTACACACACACACACACACACACACACATCTTACGTTGTACCTGTCAGAGTCTGTTTGGTAGCACCTGAGAGCTGAAGTTCAGGCAGATAGTAACCCTAGCAACAGAACAGCTTTCTTAGTAACCTCTTCTTGTTCCTGTTTCCTGTCAGGTTGCTGGGCGAGGGGGTGGAGCCTAACCACAGACACCGTCTGGGCTGGACCTCTCTCATGGTGGCAGCTATGAACCGCCAGCACAGGTCAGAGAGAGAGAGCAGTGTGTGTGTGTGTGTGTGTGTGTGTGTGTGTCCGGCTCCTCCTGTGTTAACCCTGTCCCATACAGACATATTGCCACAGTAGAATGCTCTTATCACACCAGACGGCCACTAATGCCCCCTCAACCCTCCCTCCCCCCTGCCCTGCACCCTCTAAATTAAATTATCCCCTCTGTATCCCTGTACACACAGAGAGAGGCAGAGGCTCAGGAGGTGGAGGGTTAAGGTGGGGTGAATCCAATTTGGGGATGGTTGGCCAACGGGCCATGTTCCTGTGAGACGAAGGGCCCTCCTCAACAGTTAGACACTAGTTCACTGAACCCCCCCTGTCTGAATATATATATATATATATATATACACACACACACACACACACACACACACACACAGACCAAAAAGAGGCCTCCAGAAAGTATTCAAACCCGTTAGTTAACCTTTTCCACATTGTGTTACACCCTGAATTTAAAATGGATTTTACATTTAGATTTCTTTTATTCACTTGCCAACATACAATGTTTTTTGAAAATGTTACAAAGTAGTTACAAAAAAAAAGCTTAAATGAGAAAAATGTGCTTAACAAGTCACATAATAAGTTGTATGGACTCACGCTGTGGGCAATAATGGTGTTTAAAATGGGTTTTGAATGACTACCCCGTCTCTGTACCCCACACATACAATTATCTGTAAGGTCCCTCAGTCAAGCAGGGAATTGCAGAACTGTTCAGACGAAAGTAAAAAAAGGTGAAATGAGGTGACGTCTTTTTGTCCTTTTTATTTTTATAAACTTTTGTAGTGCCGCCGTTTCCCAATGTGGGATTTCATTTGAAGATGAATTCACCTTTCAGCAGGACAATAACCTAAAACAACAAGGCCAAGGACAGGGATTCTATTATGTATTGACTCAGGGTTTGAATACTTATCTAATCAAGATATGAGTGTTTCTATTTTTCATTAATGTTTTACAATTGTTTAGAATTTCTATTCCACTTTGACTTCACAGTGCATTTTGTGTAGATTATTGACCAAAAAATGGAATCAATGAAATCCATTTTATTCCCACCTTGTAACAGCAACGTGGAGAAAGTTAAGTGGTGTGAATACTTTCTGAAGGCACTGTACAGTGTACACACACACACACACACACACACACCAGAAAGAGGCCTAAACACACTCAGCTATAGGAAACACACTGCATCACCGGTATCGGTGTCCCTGTGCCCGTTTTATTTCAATCACATTTAAACCCTCCCCTCCCTTCCAACTCATTTGCCTGCCCCCCTCCCCTCCCTTCCAACTCCTCTGCCTGCCCCCTCCCCTCCCTTCCAACTCCTCTGCCTGCCCTCCCTTCCAACCCCTCTGCCTGCCCTCCCTTCCAACTCCTCTGCCTGCCCCCTTCCAACTCCTCTGCCCCCCTCCCCTCCCTTCCAACTCCTCTGCCCCCCCCCTCCCCTCCCTTCCAACTCCTCTGCCCCCCCCTCCCCTCCCTTCCAACTCCTCCTCCCCCCCCTCCCCTCCCTTCCAACTCCTCTGCCCCCCTCCCCTCCCTTCCAACTCCTCTGCCCCCCTCCCTTCCCTCCCTTCCAACTCCTCTGCCCCCCCCTCCCCTCCCTTCCAACTCCTCTGCCCCCCTCCCCTCCCTTCCAACTCCTCTGCCCCCCCCCTCCCTTCCAACTCCTCTGCCCCCCCTCCCCTCCCTTCCAACTCCTCTGCCCCCCTCCCCTCCCTTCCAACTCCTCTGCCCCCCCTCCCTCCCTTCCAACTCCTCTGCCCCCTCCCCTCCCTTCCAACTCCCTGCCTGCCCCCTCCCCTCCCTTCCAACTCCTCTGCCCCCCTCCCCTCCCTTCCAACTCCTCTGTGTTTTAATGCCTCTGAATGAACTGAAACATTCTGTTGGCATTATGTAGCCTAGTGTGTTGACATATTGAAGTGTGGATGTTTGTGTTGATGAATGCATTGTGTTCCATGTTGATGTATGTGTTCTTGTCTTGTGCACACTAGTACTGTACTCGTGTGTGTTACACTGTGTGTTATGAGTGTTATAACTCAGTGGTGGTGACACTCGTGTGTGTTTCATTCTGTTCTCTAAACCCCCAGTGAGCTCTCAATGCTGCAGGGAAGACAGAGAAAACACACAGAGACATCACTCTCTCTCTCACGCGCACACACACACACACACACACACACACACGGTCATAATACACACTACAGAATGAAGACAGACAAACTCACTGCAGCATTTTTCTGAACTATAGTTCATTCGAGTACACGCTTAACTGAATGAGCAACGGAGACAATGCAATATGAAGTTTTATAAAATAGTTTGGCGTATGGCCTCGTCTCAGAGGAATGCTCTCCGGAGCCTTAAGGGTAGTATAGCTAGCATGGTGCTTCCAACACCAGGGTTGATGGTTCGATTCCCACAGGGGACCAGCACGAAATATGTATGGATAAGAGCGTCTGCTAAATGAGTCAAATGTAAATATGGGTTTACACCCATTTGGTTGAGAGAGGGGAAAGTGATAATTGCAACAGTGAGCCCATAGGTTAAAACAGCAAGTGTGCAGAATGTGAATTATTGTGCCGTGCTTATAGGCTGAAGGTCAATAGGTGAATGACAGTCTGCCCATGGCTGACACGGAACCCAAACCGGCTATGCACGTGCCCCATCGTGCATACATTGATTTAGTCCCCCTACACCGAACGCAATCACGACACGCACGCAGGTTAAAATATCTAAACAAACTCTGAACCAATGTCGTTAATTTCGGGACAGGTCAAAAAGCATTAAACATGTATGGCAATTTAGCTAGCTAGCTTGCACTTGCTAACTAACTTGTCCTATTTAGCTAGGTTTCTGTTGCTAGCTAATTTGTCCAATTTAGCTAGCTAGCTTGCACTTGCTAACTAACTTGTCCTATTTAGCTAGGTTTCTGTTGCTAGCTAATTTGTCCAATTTAGCTAGCTAGCTTGCACATGCTAACTAACTTGTCCTATTTAGCTAGGTTTCTGTTGCTAGCTAATTTGTCCAATTTAGCTAGTTTGTTGTTGCTAGTTAATTTGTCCTGGGATATAAACATTGAGTTATTTTACCTGAAATGCACAAGGTCCTCTACTCCGACAATTAATCCGCACATAAAATGGTCAACCGAATCATTTCTAGTCATCTCTCCTCCTTCCAGGCTTTTTCATATTTGAACTTATGTGGTGAGTGGCATCTAAACTTTCATACTATTACCACGACGACCGGCAAAACAGTTAGTCTTTGAATCACCCACGTGGGTATAACCAATGAGGAGATGGCATGTGGGTACCTGCTTCTATAAACCAATGAGGCAGGACTTGCAGCGTGATCTGCATCAGAAATAGGAATGACTTCTATTGTAGCCCTTGGCAACGCAGACGCTCGCGAGCAGTGCGAGTGCAATAATGGAATAACATGGATTTCTAAATATATTTTGCAATGCTCACGTGACGTGTCCGGTCTGGTCAACATGTAACAGGAAGAGGGAAAAGAACATGACGCTACGTTGATGATGATACGCTTGTTTTCATTCCCCTCTATGCCCGTATCGTAGGAAACAGAGTGGATTATGTTATGTTGCTTGATGAAGTTAAACAAGCATTCAAAAAGACCGGCCTTCCTGATTTGAACATTTTGTGAAATACATTTCAATCGAGTACAGGCTTTACCCGGATGAACAACAGAGACAGAATGCAACCGAAAACAATGATCATTAAATATAAAGAGATGCATGCGAAGAAGAGAACACAAGTGCAGTTATGCTGTAATGGAAAGTGTTGTATGGAATGTTTATCAATGCAAGGCGCTGAGCGATTCAAACGTTGTTATGTGTCGGGTTGAAATTACACAACTGGATATATGTCTACCCAACCACGCGTGCTGGGAAGCCATATGTATGGTTAACATGAACCGCTAGCTTGATCCGGCAGTGTGGTCCGGAGGCTCCGTATCGCATCGGCGTGCGCATCCCAAATGTTGTAACGTTACAGAGGACTCCGTATCGCATCGGCACGCGCATCCCAAATGTTGTAACGTTACAGAGGACTCCGTATAGCTCCACATTGACAACTCACTTCCTTGACGACTTCCTTCACAACAGCTCTGCTCCGCGAAAAGCAGGACGTATGAATGCCCTGACTTCGCAGTAAATGCTGTCCGGACCATACAGGGCTAGGATTGACCATAAATCGGGTTTTAAAGATGAATGCCTGTCACCACTATAAGTATGAGTGGTGTTAGTGTTATGTGACGTTTTTTTTTCAATTAAGCATGAAAACAAATATTTACTGACGTGTTTAGATGAAATGCTACGTATGTTTGTACGTAGAACTCAACCACGCGTGCTACAATGCCATTCGTATGATATGGGACATTTTCTTTGCTTCAAACCTAGTCATACATGCAGTAATACGAAGCGATAGGGACAGAAAACACATAGTGTTGTGGAGAAACAACATCTTTATTACTTGAGAAAGGAGAGAAGTGAAACACACGAGGGAGGAAAAGAGAATGACAAGGAACAGGGTGGTTTCGAGCGTGACGATGTATTAGCGGAACGAGAAATTATTTGAGTGTAAGAGCGAGCTGTTTGTGATAATACACCAGGAGCCCGATTTTTAGAATGCTGAAGAGTGAGGCTATTATAGTGGTCAGGGTGAAAAGGCCTAAATCACATGAAGGAATAAAAGTGAATGAAGTTGTGATCACGCCATTAGAAGGAAACCATGTTTAAACCAGTAAAGACAACCATACAAAAGTGTCAATGAGGAGGGGAACTGCCCTGGCTGGGAGCTTCGTATTGGGGTTAAGTGCCTTGCTCGAGACCACATCAACAGATTTTACACCTAGTCAGCTCGGAGATTCGAGCCAGCGACCTTTCAGTTACTGGCGCAAAGCTCTTATCTGCTAGGCTGCCTGCCTACCAATTATCAGTATTGTAAACCAAAGAACTGCAGACTACTGAGGCTGAAAATCCCCCCCAAATACACGGGTGGGAAGCATCCGTAGTAAAAACCCGTCCTCGAGGGCCAACTGTCTAACACATAATGAGATCTTGAGCTCAGGCACTGTTGCAACAACCGTAGTAAAAGTGTTATGAAAACTGGGTTCGACCCAAGAATGCGCAGGTGCCAGATGAACTCTGCATTTAGCAGTAAGGGAACCAATGTGGTGAAACCCATTGCTGGGTAGCCTTCATTTGCAAACAGGTGTTGACTGTGGGACCAAACATTTGTTTATTGGGTAGCGTGTTTGAAGCTTGCGTAGAGAGGCATTTCCCAGGATCAGTTCAGGCAAGGTGTAACCCGGTTCTTAGGAACTGAAACTCCACCTGTAACAATGAACACATGTATTAAAATGATGACAGGGACAACATGAAATTAGCATTAATAGGCTACAGGCAACACAACTGAAGCTGAAAGCCACAGTTATTTGATACAGAATGCTACTGTTGATGAACACCCTGCCACTTTGTTTGCTGCTGGTAGGCTGGAGAATAGAAACATTATTTGAGATGGGATCTAATCAAATCCAAGTTTATTTGTCACGTGCGCCAAATACAACAGGTATACACCTTACAGTGAAATGCTTCCTTACAAGCTCTAACCAATAGTGCAAAAAAAGGTATTAGGTGAACAATAGGTAAGTAAAGAAATAAAAACAACAGTAAAAAGACATTGAAAAACAACAGTAACGAGGCTATATACAGTAGAGAGGCTATATACAGTGGTGAGGCTACATACAGACACCGGTTAGTCAGGCTTATTGAGGTACTATGTAGATATGGTTAAAGTGATTAAAGTGACTGCATATATGATGAACAGAGAGTAGCAGTAGTGTAAAAGAGGGGTTGGCGGGTGGTGGGTGGTACACAATGCAGATAGCTCGGTTAGCAAATGTGCGGGAGCACTGGTTGGTCGGCCCAATTGAGGTAGTATGTACATGAATGTATAGTTAAAGGGACTATGCATATATGATAAACAGAGAGTAGCAGCAGCGTAAAATGAGGGGTTAGGGGGGGCATACAATGTAAATAGTCCGGGTAGCCATTTGATTACCTGTTCAGGAGTCTTATGGCCTGGGGGTAAAAACTGTTGAGAAGCCTTTTTGTCCTAGACTTGGCACTCCGGTACCGCTTGCCATGCGGTAGCAGAGAGAACAGTCTATGACTGTGGTGGTTGGGGTCTTTGACAATTTTTAGGGCCTTCCTCTGACACCGCCTGGTGTAGAGGTCCTGGGTGGCAGGCAGTTTAGCCCCAGTGATGTACTGGGCCGTACGCACCACCCTCTGTCGTGCCTTGAGGTTGGAGGCCAAGCACTTGCCGTACCAGGCAGTGATGCAACCAATCATGATGCTCTCGATGGTACAGCTGTAGAACCTTTTGAGGATCTCAGGACCCATGCCAAATCTGTTTTGATTACTGAGGGGGAATAGGCTTTGTCGTGCCCTCTTCACGACTGTCTTGGTGTGTTTGGACCATGTTAGTTTGTTGGTGATGTGGAAACTAAGGAACTTGAAACTCTCAACCTGCTCCACTGCAGCCCCGTCGATGAGAATGGGGGCGGAATCGGTCCTCCTTTTCCTGTAGTCCACAGGTAGGTTGTTATTCTGGCACCACCCGGCCAGGTGTCTGACCTCCCTAAAGGCCGTCTCGTCGGTGTCGGTGATCAGGCCTACCACTGTTGTGTCATCACATGGACTGACTCAACATATCAAGTTATTGCAGAAGACATTTTGTTTATGACGAAATGAAATACAAATGAAATAAGAGTGATTTTCATGAAACCAGGTGTAACCATGGTAGTAGCAAATGGAGTTAGAAAACCATGATGCATCAGCAACAATCAACTATCATTCTAAAGACGAAGATGCCAAATTTATGGCACGGTGTCTTATTTCAAATCAATTGTACATTTCCACCTGCATTTTGGTACATTTTCACAGCAAATTCTCATGACTGAAATGCCTCCGGATTAAATTATACATTTTTACTTTTAGAAGAAAAAAAAACTTATTTGATTAATACACAATATATTGCTGTTTGTCCATAAATCATAACAATTGTATACTAGTTTGAAGTTAAACTATAATGTATTATGTAAAAAGTTTTTTTTTTAAACATTGTTTCTCATTACCGGAACAGTTCAAGTTGCTGTAAAAAAAAAAAAAAGTTTTATAAAGTCTTATTTACCCATGATGCATCATCGAGAGGAGGAAGTCCTTAGATGAGCACAAGTTAATTTATTCACTTGTATGCCTTCAGAATGAGCATCTTATTCTCAAACAACCTCTTTACGACACATGACCTCATTGCCGAAATGAAAGCTCAAATTGGGAAAAACTTCGAGAAGCATTACCTTAGAAACATGGAGGCATGAATGGGCTTTAGTGACGTGGTCAAATGTTTGCTGACTCATAAAGGCTGTCTCCTATTACTTGCAGATTGAGCTAAGGGCCTCTCATTACCAAAACACACATTTTGCATTACCGCATCATTTTTAGGTCCATTTCAGTATTGATAATAAGCTCTTTCTAATGCACACTGAGTATACAAAACATTAAGAACACCTGCTCTTTCCATGACACAGACTGGTAAATCCAGGTGGAGGCTATGATCCCTTATTGATGACACTTGTTAAATCCACTTCAATCAGTATAGATGAAGGGGAGGAGACATTTTAAAGAAGGATTGTGTATGTGTGCCAGAGGGTGAATGGGCAAGACAAAATATTTAAGTGCCTTTTTGAATGGTAGTAAGTGCCAGGCGCACCGGTTTGTATCAAGAACTGCAACGCTGCTGGGTTTTTCACGCTCAACAGTTTCCCGTCTGTATGAAAATTGTTCCATCCCCCAAAGGACATCCAGACAACTTGACACAACTGTGGGAAGCATTGGCGTCAACATGGGCTAGCATCCCCGTGGAATGCTTTCAACACCTTATAGAGTCTATCCCCCGACGAATTGAGGCTGTTCTGAGGGCAAAAGGGGGGGCTGCAACTCAATATTAGGAAGATGTTCCTAATATTTGTTATGCTCACTGTATATGTGGTCAATGGATGTGCTGTGCTGGTAACTTTAATTATTGTATTTACTAGGACCACTATTGTATAGATTAAAACATCAGTTATTTTGGAAATATGGGTGTATATAGCCCATTTAATTGACTTAAAGCCACAATCTGGAGTTTGTTTCAGAAAAGAGCAACCCCGCCACTACCTGTACCTGTTTTAGCACTTACCTGTTGTTAGATATCCCAAGACTGTACATTTAATCATGCTACCATGAATCAAATCAAATTTTATTTCTCACATACACATGGTTAGCAGATGTTAATGCGAGTGTAGCGAAATGCTTGTGCTTCTAGTTCCGACCATGCAGTAATATCTAACGAGAAATCTAACCTAGCAATTCCACAACTACTACCTTATACACACAAGTGTAAAGGGATGAAGAATATGTACATAAAGATATATGAATGAGTGATGGTACAGAACGGCATAGGCAAGATGCAGTAGATGGTATAGAGTACAGTATATACATATGAGATGAATAATGTAGGGTATGTAAACAAAGTGGCATTGTTTAAAGTGGCTAGTGACACATGTATTACATAAAGATGGCAAGATGCAGTACATGGTATAGAGTACAGTATATACATATGAGATGAATAATGTAGGGTATGTAAACAAAGTGGCATTGTTTAAAGTGGCTAGTGACACATGTATTACATAAAGATGGCAAGATGCAGTACATGGTATAGAGTACAGTATATACATATGAGATGAGTAATGTAGGGTATGTGAACATTATATTAAGTGGCATTGTTTGAAGTGGCTAGTGATATATTTTACATCAAATTTTCCATTATTAAAGTGGCTGGAGTTGAGTCAGTATGCTGGCAGCAGCCACTCAGTGTTAGTGGTGGCTGTTTAACAGTCTGATGTCCTTGAGATAGAAGCTGTTTTTCAGTCTCTCGGTCCCAGCTTTGATACACCTGAACTCAAATCAAATCAAATTTATTTATATAGCCCTTTGTACATCAGCTGATATCTCAAAGTGCTGTACAGAAACCCAGCCTAAAACCCCAAACAGCAAGCAATGCAGGTGTAGAAGCACGGTGGCTAGGAAAAACTCCCTTGAAAGGCCAAAACCTAGGAAGAAACCTAGAGAGGAACCAGGCTATGTGGGGTGGCCAGTCCTCTTCTGGCTGTGCCGGGTGGAGATTATAACAGAACATGGCCAAGATGTTCAAATGTTCATAAATGATCAGCATGTTCGAATAATAAGAAGGCAGAACAGTTGAAACTGGAGCAGCAGCATGGCCAGGTGGACTGGGGACAGCAAGGAGTCATCATGTCAGGTAATCCTGGGGCATGGTCCTAGGGCTCAGGTCCTCCGAGAGAGAGAAGGAGAGAATTAGAGAACGCACACTTAGATTCACACAGGACACCGAATAGGACAGGAGAAGTACTCCAGATATAACAAACTGACCCTAGCCCCCGACACATAAACTACTGCAGCATAAATACTGGAGGCTGAGACAGGAGGGGTCAGGAGACACTGTGGACCCATCCGAGGACACCCCGGACAGGGCCAAACAGGAAGGATATAACCCCACCCACTTTGCCAAAGCACAGCCCCCACACCACTAGAGGGATATCTTCAACCACCAACTTACCATCCTGAGACAGGGCCGAGTATAGCCCACAAAGATCTCCGCCATGGCACAACCCAAGGGGGGGCGCCAACCCAGACAGGATGACCACATCAGTGAATCAACCCACTCAGGTGACGCACCCCTTCCAGGGACGGCATGAGAGAGCCCCAGTAAGCCAGTGACTCAGCCCCTGTAATAGGGTTAGAGGCAGAGAATCCCAGTGGAAAGAGGGGAGCCTTTCCGTTCACCTTCCCACTCCTGGGCCAGACTACACTCAATCATATGACCCACTGAAGAGATGAGTCTTCAGTAAAGACTTAAAGGTTGAGACCGAGTTTGCGTCTCTGACATGGGTAGGCAGACCGTTCCATAAAAATGGAGCTCTATAGGAGAAAGCCCTGCCTCCAGCTGTTTGCTTAGAAATTCTAGGGACAATTAGGAGGCCTGCGTCTTGTGACGTGTAGGTATGTACGGCAGGACCAAATCAGAGAGATAGGTAGGAGCAAGCCCATGTAATGCTTTGTAGGTTAGCAGTAAAACCTTGAAATCAGCCCTTGCTTTGACAGGAAGCCAGTGTAGAGAGGCTAGCACTGGAGTAATATGATCAAATTTTTTTCTAGTCAGGATTCTAGCAGCCGTATTTAGCACCAACTGAAGTTTATTTAGTGCTTTATCCGGGTAGCCCGAAAGTAGAGCATTGCAGTAGTCTAACCTAGAAGTGACAAAAGCATGGATTAATTTTTCTGCATCATTTTTGGACAGAAAGTTTCTGATTTTTGCAATGTTACGTAGATGGAAAAAAGCTGTCCTTGAAATGGTCTTGATATGTTCTTCAAAAGAGAGATCAGGGTCCAGAGTAATGCCGAGGTCCTTCACAGTTTTATTTGAGACGACTGTACAACCATTAAGATTAATTGTCAGATTCAACAGAAGATCTCTTTGTTTCTTGGGACCTAGAACAAGCATCTCTGTTTTGTCCGAGTTTAAAAGTAGAAAGTTTGCAGCCATCCACTTCCTTATGTCTGAAACACATGCTTCTAGCGAAGGCAATTTTGGGGCTTCACCATGTTTCATTGAAATGTACAGCTGTGTGTCATCCGCATAGCAGTGAAAGTTAACATTATGTTTTCGAATAACATCCCCAAGAGGTAAAATATATAGTGAAAAGAATAGTGGTCCTAAAACGGAACCTTGAGGAACACCGAAATTTACAGTTGATTTGTCAAACCATTCACAGAGACAAACTGACCTCGCCTTCTGGATGATAGCGTGGTGAACAGGCAGTGGCTCGGGTGGTTGTTGTCCTTGATGATCTTTATGGCCTTCCTGTGACATCGGGTGGTGTAGATGTCCTGGAGGGCAGGTAGTTTGCCCCCGGTGATGCGTTGTGCAAACCTCACTACCCTCTGGAGAGCCTTACGGTTGTGGGCGGAGCAGTTGCCGTACCAGGCGGTGATACAGCCCGACAGGATGCTCTCGATTGTGCATCTGTAAAAGTTTGTGAGGGTTTTTGGTGACAAGCCGAATGTCTTCAGCCTCCTGAGGTTGTAGAGGCGCTACTGCGCCTTCTTCACCACGCTGTCTGTGTGGGTGGACCATTTCGGTTTGTCCGTGATGTGTACGCCGAGGAACTTAAAACTTTCCACCTTCTCTACTACTGTCTCGTCGATGTGGACAGGGGGCTGCTCCCTTTCCTACCTGTAGGCCGTCTCGTCGTTGTTGGTAATCAAGACTACCACTGTAGTGTCGTCTGCAAACTTAATGATTAAGTTGGAGGCGTGCATGGCCACGCAGTCATTGGTGAACAGGGAGTACAGGAGAGGGATGAGAACACACCCTTGTGGGGCCTCAGTTTTGAGGATCAGCGGGGTGGAGATGTTGTTTCCTACCCTCGCCACCTGGGGGCGGCCCGTCAGGAAGTCCAGGACCCAGTTGCACAGGTCGGGGTCGAGACCCAGGGTCTCAAGCTTAATGACGAGTTTGGAGGGTACTATGGTGTTAAATGCTGAGCTGTAGTCGATGAACAGCATTCTCACATAGGTATTCCTCTTGTCCAGATGGTTTAGGGCAGTGTGATTGCGATTTTTGTCGTCTGTGGACCTATTGGAGTGGGTCTAGGGTACCAGGTAGGGTGGAGGACACATATGATCCTTGACTAGTCTCTCAAAGCACTTCATGATGACGGAAGTGAGTGCTACGGGGCGATAGTCATTTAGTTCAGTTACCTTCGCTTTCTTGGTAACAGGAACAATGGTGGCCCTCTTGAAGCATGTGGGAACAGCAAACTGGGATAAGGATTGATTGAATAGCACAATAACTGTTCGCCGGGAGCTTCATGAAATGGGTTTCCATGGCTCAGCAGCCGCACACAAGCCTCAGATCACCATGCGCAATGCCAAGCGTCGGCTGAAGTGGTGTAAAGCTCGCCGCCATTGGACTCACTGACACACATTCTCTGGATGAATCGCGCTTCACTATCTGGCAGTCCAGTGGATGAATCTGGGTTTGGCGGATGCCAGGAGAACGCTGCCCGAATGCATAGTGCAAACTAGAGTTTCTGGAGGAGGAATAATGGTCTGGGGCTGTTTTTCATGGTTTTGGCCCCTTAGTTCCAGTGAATGTATATCTTAATGCTACAGCATGCGATGACATTCTAGACGATTTGTAGCAACAGTTTTGGGACAGAACTTTCCTGTTTCATAATGACAATTCCCCCGTGCACAAAGCAATGTCCGTACAGAAATGGTTTGTTAATCGTTGTGGAAGAACTTGACTGGCCTGTACAGAGCCCTGACCTCAACCCCAGGCCTAATTGCCCAACATCAGTGCCCAACCTCAATAATGCTCTTGTGGCTGAATGGAAGCAAATCCCCGCAGAAATGTTCCAACATCTAGTGGATTTTGGAACAAGTTGTTCTACGAGCATGTGTCCACATACAATTTGGTCATTTCATGTACAGTCGTGGCCAAAAGTTTTGAGAATGACACAAATATAAATTTTCGCAAAGTTTGCTGCTTCAGTGTCTTTAGATATTTTCGTCAGATGTTACTATGGAATACTGAAGTATAATTACAAGCATTTCATAAGTGTCAATGGCTTTTATTGACAATAACATGAAGTTGATGCAACGAGTCAATATTTGCAGTGTTGACCCTTCTTTTTCAAAACCTCTTCAATCCCCCCTGGCATGCTGTCAATTAACTTCTGGGCCACATCCTGACTGATGGCAGCCCATTCCTGCATAATCAATGCTTGGAGTTTGTCAGAATTTGTGGGTTTTTGTTTGTCCGTCCACCTCTTGAGGATTGACCACAACTTCTCAATGGGATTAAGGTCTGGGAAGTTTCCTGGCCATGGACCCAAAATATCGATGTTTTCTTCCCAGAGCCACTTAGTTATCACTTTTGCCTTATGGCAATGTGCTCCATCATGCTGGTCACCAAAATAGTTGGGAGAAGTTGCTCTCGGAGGATGTGTTGGTACCATTCTTTATTCATGGCTGTGTTCTTAGGCAAACTGCTTGGCTGGCAACCCCACACATGAATGGTCTCAGGATGCTTTATGGCATAACACAGGACTGATGGTAGCGCTCACCTTGTCTTCTCCGGACAAGCTTTTTTCCGGATTCCCCAAAAAATCGGAAAGGGGATTCATCAGAGAAAATGACTTTACCCCAGTCCTCATCAGTCCAATCCCTGTACCTTTTGCAGAATATCAGTCTGTCCCTGATGTTTTTCCTGGAGAGAAGTGTCTTCTTTGCTGCCTTCTTTTCAAGCTCTGTACTGGTGGTGCCCCGATCCCGCAGCTGAATCAACTTTAGGAGACGGTCCTGGCGCTTGCTGGACTTTCTTGGGCGCCCTGAAGCCTTCTTCACAACAATTGAACCGCTCTCCTTGAAGTTCTTGATGATCCGATAAATGGTTGATTTAGGTGCAAAGTTATTATGGCACCTGGATGTTCACATGTTCCAAAGGGCATTTCTGGTTATAATCAATTGTTTTGCTAACTTAGTCTGTGTATTAGTCTGTGTAGACATTCTACATCCTCGTCTTTCCAACTGCCTTTTGACGCAGGGTCATGTGATACGCTAGATGCTCAGGGGTGTAGAGCGCTATGGCACTTCAGTAAAACAAAAAAAACTCAAGTGGGGGTGTGGACTTATTTTATTCAATGCACGTTTTCATTGCTTGTCAGTACATGTGTGTTCTAACTGTTCATTATTTCTTCAACAGCAGTCGACAAGGTTGTTCTGGCTCTGAGGACTATAGCCTAATGCGCTAATGTTGTGGCAAATGGACAATGCGCCAATTCTCTCCAACCTGGCCTGGTATTATTTGATACAGAATATTTTCTTAGTTTATAGGCCAATCAACACTGGTCAACCCCTGAACCCCGGGGTCAGCCCTAGTGTGTGTGTGTGTGTGTGTGTGTGAGCGAGTTTGAGAATGTGTGTGAGGGGTTAGGATTGAGTGTGTTGGGGTTGAGTGTATGTGTGAGGGGTTGGGGTTGAGTGTATGTGTGAGGGGTTGGGGTTGAGTGTATGTGTGAGGGGTTGGGGTTGAGTGTATATGTGAGGGGTTGAGTGTGTGTGTGTGCGAGGGGTTGGGGTTGAGTGTGTGCGAGGGGTTGGGGTTGAGTGTGTGTGTGTGAGCGAGTTTGAGAATGTGTGTGAGGGGTTAGGATTGAGTGTGTTGAGTGTGTGTGTGTGAGGGGTTGGGGTTGAGTGTGTGAGGTGGTGGGGGGTTTGAGGGGGTGTGTATTTGAGTAGCTTTGATGTGGCTGAAAGAAGGAATGGGCAGGGTACCCCCCTGTTTGCACTCTTAACACACAATCTCCCTCTCCATATCTCTCTCTCCATCCCCCTATCCCTTTCTCCCCTCCCTCCATTCACGTGCACAATGAGCGCTCGCCCGAGTGGAACGCCTGTTGACCGTTCCGACAGAGAGACTCGTTGGGAAAAATGTGAATTCAAGTTTTCCTCTCCTTTTCAAAAGGATGGAGGGAGAAGCCTGGAGAGATGGGGATGGAGAGGCCTTGAGAGATAGGGATGGAGAGGCCTGGAGAGATGGGGATGGAGAGGCCTGGAGAGATGGGGATGGAGAAGCCTGGAGAGATAGGGATGGAGAGGCCTGGAGAGATAGGGATGGAGGCCTGGAGAGATAGGGATGGAGAGGCCTGGAGAGATAGGGATGGAGAGGCCTGGAGAGATAGGGATGGAGAGGCCTGGAGAGATAGGGATGGAGAGGCCTGGAGAGATAGGGATGGAGAGGCCTGGAGAGATAGGGATGGAGAGATAGGGATGGAGAGATAGGGATGGAGAAGCCTGGAGAGACAGGGATGGAGAGGCCTGGAGAGATAGGGATGGAGAGATAGGGATGGAGAGGCCTGGAGAGATAGGGATGGAGAGGCCTGGAGAGATAGGGATGGAGAGATAGGGATGGAGAGGCCTGGAGAGATAGGGATGGAGAGGCCTGGAGAGATAGGGATGGAGAGATAGGGATGGAGAGGCCTGGAGAGATAGGGATGGAGAGAGAGGCCTGGAGAGATAGGGATGGAGAGGCCTGGAGAGGCCTGGAGAGGGATAGAGGCCTGGAGAGGGATAGAGGCCTGGAGAGGGATAGAGAGGCCTGGAGAGGGATAGAGAGGCCTGGAGAGGGATAGAGAGGCCTGGAGAGGGATAGAGAGGCCTGGAGAGGGATAGAGAGGCCTGTAGAGGGATAGAGTTGCCTGGAGAGAGGGCTAGAGTTGCCTGGAGAGAGGGCTAGAGTGGCCTGGAGAGAGGGCTAGAGTGGCCTGGAGAGAGGGCTAGAGTGGCCTGGAGAGAGGGCTAGAGTGGCCTGGAGAGAGGGCTAGAGTGGCCTGGAGAGAGGGCTAGAGTGGCCTGGAGAGAGGGCTAGAGTGGCCTGGAGAGAGGGCTAGAGTGGCCTGGAGAGAGGGCTAGAGTGGCCTGGAGAGAGGCCTGGAGAGCGGGATAGAGAGAGGGAGAGGGATAGAGAGAGGCCTGGAGAGCGGGATAGAGAGAGGCCTGGAGAGGGGGATAGAGAGGGAGAGTACTGACCGAGCAGGCTATGGGCAGAGACTAGGGCTAATACGCTCTCACTTGGGCTAATATGCTTTTAATCACTCTCACTAGGGCTAATACACTCTCATTAGGGCTAATACGCTCTCATTAGGGCCAAAACGCTCTCACTAGGGCTAATACGCTGTCACTTGGGCTAATACACTCTCTCAAACACAATCACGAGGGCCAATGCGCTCTCACGAGGGCCAATGCGCTCTCACGAGGGCCAATTTTATTTTTTATTTATTTCACCTTTATTTAACCAGGTAGGCCAGTTGAGAACAAGTTCTCATTTGCAACTGCGACCTGGCCAAGATAAAGCATAGCAGTGTGAGCAGACAACACAGAGTTACACATGGAATAAACAATTAACAAGTCAATAACACAGTAGAAAACAAAGGGGGGAGTCTATATACAATGTGTGCAAAAGGCATGAGGAGGTAGGCGAATAATTACAATTTTGCAGATTAACACTGGAGTGATAAATGATCAGATGGTCATGTACAGGTAGAGATATTGGTGTGCAAAAGAGCAAGTAAATAAATATAAACAGTATGGGGATGAGGTAGGTGAAAATGGGTGGGCTATTTACCAATAGACTATGTACAGCAGCAGCGATCGGTTAGCTGCTCAGATAGCTGATGTTTGAAGTTGGTGAGGGAGATAAAAGTCTCCAACTTCAGCGATTTTTGCAATTCGTTCCAGTCACGGGCAGCAGAGTACTGGAACGAAAGGCGGCCAAATGAGGTGTTGGCTTTAGGGATGATCAGTGAGATACACCTGCTGGAGCGCGTGCTACGGATGGGTGTTGCCATCGTGACCAGTGAACTGAGACAATGCGCTCTCACAAGGGCCAATGCGCTCTCACGAGGGCCAATGCGCTCTCACGAGGGCCAATGCGCTCTCTCAAACACTCTCACTAGTGCTAATACGCTCTCACTAGTGCTAATACGCTCTCACTAGTGCTAATACGCTCTCACTCTGGCTAATAGGCTCTCACTCTGGCTAATAGGCTCTCACTCTGGCTAATAGGCTCTCACTCTGGCTAATAGGCTCTCACTCGGGCTATTGCGCTCCCACAAGGGCTATTGCGCTCCCACTAGGGCTAATGCGCTCCCGCTAGGTCTAATGCACTCCCGCTAGGGCTAATGCACTCCCGCTAGGGCTAATGCACTCCCGCTAGGGCTAATGCGCTCTCAGTAGTGCTAATGCGCTCTCAGTAGTGCTAATGCGCTCTCACTAATGCTAATGCACTCTCAGTAGTGCTAATGCGCTCTCAGTAGTGCTAATGCGCTCTCAGTAGTGCTAATGCGCTCTCACTAATGCTAATGTGCTCTCAGTAGTGCTAATGCACTGTCACTAGTGCTAATGCGCTCTCACTAATGCTAATTCGCTCTCAGTAGTGCTAATGCACTCGCAGTAGTGCTAATGCGCTCTCAGTAGTGCTAATGCGCTCTCAGTAGTGCTAATGCGCTCTCAGTAGTGCTAATGCGCTCTCACTAATGCTAATGCACTCTCAGTAGTGCTAATGCGCTCTCAGTAGTGCTAATGCGCTCTCAGTAGTGCTAATGCGCTCTCACTAATGCTAATGTGCTCTCAGTAGTGCTAATGCACTGTCACTAGTGCTAATGCGCTCTCACTAATGCTAATTCGCTCTCAGTAGTGCTAATGCACTCGCAGTAGTGCTAATGCGCTCTCAGTAGTGCTAATGCGCTCTCAGTAGTGCTAATGCGCTCTCAGTAGTGCTAATGCGCTCTCAGTAGTGCTAATGCGCTCTCAGTAGTGCTAATGCGCTCTCAGTATAGTGCTAATGCGCTCTCAGTATAGTGCTAATGCGCTCTAACTAATGCTAATGCGCTCTGACTAATGCTAATGCGCTCTCAGTAGTGCTAATGCGCTCTCAGTAGTGCTAATGCGCTCTCAGTAGTGCTAATGCGCTCTCAGTAGTGCTAATGCGCTCTCACTAATGCTAATGTGCTCTCAGTAGTGCTAATGCACTGTCAGTAGTGCTAATGCGCTCTCACTAATGCTAATGCGCTCTCAGTAGTGCTAATGCGCTCTCAGTAGTGCTAATGCGCTCTCAGTAGTGCTAATGCGCTCTCAGTAGTGCTAATGCGCTCTCACTAATGCTAATGTACTCTCAGTAGTGCTAATGCACTGTCAGTAGTGCTAATGCGCTCTCACTAATGCTAATGCGCTCTCAGTAGTGCTAATGCGCTCTCAGTAGTGCTAATGCGCTCTCAGTAGTGCTAATGCGCTCTCAGTAGTGCTAATGCGCTCTCACTAATGCTAATGTACACTCAGTAGTGCTAATGCACTGTCAGTAGTGCTAATGCACTGTCAGTAGTGCTAATGCGCTCTCAGTAGTGCTAATGCGCTCTCAGTAGTGCTAATGCGCTCTCAGTAGTGCTAATGCGCTCTCAGTAGTGCTAATGCGCTCTCAGTAGTGCTAATGCACTCTCAGTAGTGCTAATGAGCTCTCAGTATAGTGCTAATGCACTCTCAGTATAGTGCTAATGCACTCTCAGTATAGTGCTAATGCGCTCTCAGTATAGTGCTAATGCGCTCTCACTAGTGCTAATGCGCTCTCACTAGTGCTAATGCGCTCTCACTAGTGCTAATGCGCTCTCAGTAGTGCTAATGCGCTCTCAGTAGTGCTAATGCGCTCTCAGTAGTGCTAATGCGCTCTCAGTAGTGCTAATGCGCTCTCAGTAGTGCTAATGTGCTCTCAGTAGTGCTAATGCGCTCTCAGTATAGTGCTAATGCGCTCTGACTAGTGCTAATGCGCTCTGACTAGTGCTAATGCGCTCTGACTAGTGCTAATGCGCTCTGACTAATGCTAATGCGCTCTCAGTAGTGCTAATGCGCTCTCAGTAGTGCTAATGCGCTCTCAGTAGTGCTAATGCACTCTCAGTAGTGCTAATGCACTCTCACTAATGCATTGTCTCAAACAGGGATAATACACTCTCACTAGTTCTAATACTCTCACATTAGGGCTAATTTGCTCTCACACACTCTCACTAGGGCTAATAGGCTCTCACTCGGGCTAATAGGCTCTCACTCGGGCTAATAGGCTCTCACTCGGGCTAATTCGCTCTCACTAGGGCTAATATATTCACACAGGCTCTGTGAGGTCATAGGTTGGCCATGATTTGGTGTTGCATCTCTATCACACACAGCCCAAATAAAGTTAGTCAGTTTTCCAGCACTTATTACTCAAAACCAGAAACTGGTTCCATGACCTGATGTATAATCAGATCCTCTTCCTCTCCTCCTCCTCCTCCTCCTCTCTCTATTGTTCCTTTCTCTCTGTCCATGTTTACCTTTTCGATACCATTACCAACCCTTTTTAGCCGAACCCTCTTCTCCACATACCCCTGCCTACCGGTGTGTGCGTGCGTGCCTGTATTTGTGTCTGAGGATATGTGTTTGTAGAAGTGCTTGCCGGGGCGAGAGAGAGCCCTCTTTGGGTCATTGCCCCCCCCACCCCTCCCACAGCTGAACTGATACAGTAACAAAAGAAAATAACCCCTCCTTACCAGCAGTGCTGTCCTGTCACACGGTCCGGCACAAAACAGAAGCCTCCACCTCTCCCACAGGGCTAGTGGACAGGGATCTCATAGGTTCTGAGTATCATCACCACAAACTTCTGTCTCCCTATCTCTGAAGACACACAACACAGGATACCATTTTACCATAAAGACTCACTGAGACAAGTCCTCGGTGCTGGCAACCATAACAAACACAACCATATCATCATCCTCTGAAGAAGCTATCAGGTTAGCCTGGTCCCAGATCTATATGTGAAAAACCTATCAGGTTAGCCTGGTCCCAGATCTATATCTGAAGAAGCTATCAGGTTAGCCTGGTCCCAGATCTCTATCTGAAGAAGCTATCAGGTTAGCCTGGTCCCAGATCTCTATCTGAAGAAGCTATCAGGTTAGCCTGGTCCCAGATCTCTATCTGAAGAAGCTATCAGGTTAGCCTGGTCCCAGATCTCTATCTGAAGAAGCTATCAGGTTAGCCTGGTCCCAGATCTATATGTGAAGAAGCTATCAGGTTAGCCTGGTCCCAGATCTCTATCTGAAGAAGCTATCAGGTTAGCCTGGTCCCAGATCTCTATCTGAAGAAGCTATCAGGTTAGCCTGGTCCCAGATCTCTATCTGAAGAAGCTATCAGGTTAGCCTGGTCCCAGATCTCTATCTGAAGAAGCTATCAGGTTAGCCTGGTCCCAGATCTCTATCTGAAGAAGCTATCAGCTTAGCCTGGTCCCAGATCTCTATGTTAGGAAGTGATCAGGTTAGCCTGGTCCCAGATCTCTATCTGAAGAAGCTATCAGGTTAGCCTAGTCCCAGATCTCTATCTGAAGAAGCTATCAGGTTAGCCTGGTCCCAGATCTCTATCTGAAGAAGCTATCAGGTTAGCCTGGTCCCAGATCTCTATCTGAAGAAGCTATCAGCTTAGCCTGGTCCCAGCGATCAGGTTAGCCTGGTCCCAGATCTCTATCTGAAGAAGCTATCAGGTTAGCCTGGTCCCAGATCTCTATGTTAGGAAGTGATCAGGTTAGCCTGGTCCCAGATCTCTATCTGAAGAAGCTATCAGCTTAGCCTGGTCCCAGATCTCTATGTTAGGAAGTGATCAGGTTAGCCTGGTCCCAGATCTCTATCTGAAGAAGCTATCAGCTTAGCCTGGTCCCAGATCTCTATGTTAGGAAGCGATCAGGTTAGCCTGGCCCCAGATCTATATCTGCAGTAGCTAACTCCTCTGACTACTATTGTCATGCTGTAAAGCAAAACTGATCTGGGACCAGGCTAGCTGTGAGAGAACCTCAGTATGGAGTACACCACAAAACAACATGGGCCAGATGTTGTGTCATAGCCCTTGTTCATGGTTGGGTGTGTGGTGGGGGTGGGATGGGGGGTCTGGTGGGGTGTGGGATGGAGGGTCTGGTGCGTCAATGGGGTGGCGGAGGGTGTAGACTGAGTGACGGTACCTGGAATGTCGCTGGGTTCACAGTGAACGCCGTTGCCATGGCAGTAGTGTGTCTTTTGACGCGTTGTTGACTGCCGGGTCGGTCCGCTCCACTGAAGGAGTTCACACAGCGCCGGAAACGTCCCCTAGCACCCTCGCCAGTATGGAGACACTGGGGGGGGGGAGTCTACCCTGTCCATTTCCCATGGTTCCCATGGGTACTCCCCACCCCTGTGTGGCAAACCTGTGGCCTGGAGGGTTGTGGGAGATTTAGAGATGGTTAAATAGTTCTAATGGGAACTCCAATAACATTTACAATAGACAAACGTCAATAAGATGAGATGTAACAAAATGGAATTGTTGAGGCAAGACTAGCAGTTGAGCAGTGGAGGGAGGAGGGAGGAGGGAGGACCTTAGACACAGTCACAGCCAGGAAGGTCTCTGGTCCTCAGCCAGGGAGGTCTCTGGTCCTCAGCCAGGGAGGTCGCTGGTCCTCAGCCAGGGAGGTCGCTGGTCATATCACAATTAGCTGATATGGCTGGAGTCCATTGTCAGATGGCAAACACACCCTTGTTGTTTTACTAAATGTGTGTTTTGTGTTTTCCAGCGTGGTGAAGGTTCTGCTGGAGTCTGGGGCTGATCCTAACGCAGGAGACGACTTCAACAACGTCTATGACACGTCCAGAGAGAAGGGCATTCACTCACTGGAAGGTAGCTATGACATCATTCATCCATCCTCCTAACCCCCCAACTCAGAGACAATCTGGATCGTCCTCCTAATCCCCCCAACTAAGAGACAATCTGGAGCGTCCTCCTAACCCCCAACTAAGAGACAAACTGGAGCATCCTCCTAACCCCCAACTAAGAGACAAACTGGAGCATCCTCCTAACCCCCAACTAAGAGACAAACTGGAGCATCCTCCTAACCCCCAACTAAGAGACAAACTGGAGCATCCTCCTAACCCCCAACTAAGAGACAAACTGGAGCATCCTCCTAACCCCCAACTAAGAGACAAACTGGAGCATCCTCCTAACCCCCAACTAAGAGACAAAACTGGAGCATCCTCCTAACCCCCCAACTAAGAGACAAAACTGGAGTGTATCTTACACGTGATGATGTTGCAGACAGATACACCCACAGTGGGCCCTGGTCGTTAGTTTGTTAGATAGACAGACAGACACACCCACACTGGGCCCTGGTCGTTAGTTTGTTAGATAGACAGACAGACACACCCACACTGGGCCCTGGTCGTTAGTTTGTTAGATAGACAGACAGACAGACAGACAGACAGACAGACACACCCACACTGGGCCCTGGTCGTTAGTTTGTTAGATAGACAGACAGACACACCCACACTGGGCCCTGGTCGTTAGTTTGTTAGACAGACAGACAGACACACCCACACTGGGCCCTGGTCGTTAGTTTGTTAGACAGACAGACAGTCACACCCACACTGGGCCCTGGTCGTTAGTTTCTTAGATAGACAGACAGACAGACAGACAGACACACCCACACTGGGCCCTGGTCGTTAGTTTGTTAGATAGACAGACAGACAGACAGACAGACACACCCACACTGGGCCCTGGTCGTTAGTTTGTTAGATAGACAGACAGACACACCCACACTGGGCCCTGGTCGTTAGTTTGTTAGATACACAGACAGACACACCCACACTGGGCCCTGGTCGTTGGTTTGTTAGACAGACCCACAGTGGGCCCTGGTCGTTGGTTTTTGGACAGACCCACCTGGCCCTTGTAATTAGTTTGTTAGACAGACCCACAGTGGGCCCTGGTCGTTAGTTTGTTAGACAGACCCACAGTGGGCACTGGTCGTTAGTTTGTTAGACAGACACACCCACACTGGGCCCTGGTCGTTAGTTTGTTAGATAGACAGACAGACACACCCACACTGGGCCCTGGTCGTTAGTTTGTTAGATAGACAGACAGACACACCCACACTGGGCCCTGGTCGTTAGTTTGTTAGATACACAGACAGACACACCCACACTGGGCCCTGGTCGTTAGTTTGTTAGATAGATAGACAGACAGACACACCCACACTGGGCCCTGGTCGTTGGTTTGTTAGACAGACAGACCCACAGTGGGCCCTGGTCGTTGGTTTTTGGACAGACCCACCTGGCCCTGGTAATTAGTTTGTTAGACAGGACCACAGTGGGCCCTGGTCGTTAGTTTGTTAGACAGACCCACAGTGGGCCCTGCTCGTTAGTTTGTTAGACAGACAGACAGACCCACACTGGGCCCTGCTCGTTAGTTTGTTAGACAGACAGACCCACAGTGGGCCCTGGTCGTTAGTTTGTTAGACAGACACACCCACACTGGGCACTGGTCGTTAGTTTGTTAGACAGACACACACCCACACTGGGCCCTGGTCGTTAGTTTGTTAGACAGACAGATACACCCACACTGGGCCCTGGTCATTAGTTTGTTAGACAGACAGACCTACAGTGGGCCCTGGTCGTTGGTTTGTTAGACAGACAGACCCACAGTGGGCCCTGGTCGTTGGTTTTTTGGACAGACCCACCTGGCCCTGGTAATTAGTTTGTTAGACAGACCCACAGTGGGCCCTGGTCATTAGTTTGTTAGACAAACAGACCCACAGTGGGCCCTGGTCATTAGTTTGTTAGACAGACCCACAGTGGGCACTGGTCGTTAGTTTGTTAGACAGACCCACAGTGGGCACTGGTCGTTAGTTTGTTAGACAGACAGACCCACAGTGGGCCCTGGTCGTTAGTTTGTTAGACAGACAGACCCACACTGGGCCCTGGTCATTAGTTTGTTAGACAGACAGACCCACACTGGGCCCTGGTCGTTAGTTTGTTAGACCGACAGACCCACACTGGGCCCTGGTCGTTAGTTTGTTAGACAGACAGATACACCCACACTGGGCCCTGGTCGTTAGTTTGTTAGACACACAGACCCACAGTGGGCCCTGGTCGTTGGTTTGTTAGACAGACAGACCTACAGTGGGCCCTGGTCGTTAGTTTGTTAGACAGACAGACCCACAGTGGCCCCTGGTCGTTGGTTTGTTAGACAGACCCACAGTGGGCCCTGGTCGTTGGTTTGTTAGACAGACAGACCCACAGTGGGCCCTGGTCGTTAGTTTGTTAGATAGACAGACACACCCACACTGGGCCCTGGTCGTTAGTTTGTTAGACAGACAGACAGACCCACAGTGGGCCCTGGTCGTTGGTTTGTTAGACAGACAGACCCACAGTGGGCCCTGGTCGTTAGTTTGTTAGATAGACAGACACACCCACACTGGGCCCTGGTCGTTAGTTTGTTAGATAGACAGACAGACACACCCACACTGGGCCCTGGTCGTTAGTTTGTTAGATAGACAGACAGACAGACAGACAGACACACCCACACTGGGCCCTGGTCGTTAGTTTGTTAGATAGACAGACAGACAGACAGACACACCCACACTGGGCCCTGGTCGTTAGTTTGTTAGACAGACAGACAGACACACCCACACTGGGCCCTGGTCGTTAGTTTGTTAGACAGACAGACAGACACACCCACACTGGGCCCTGGTCGTTAGTTTGTTAGACAGACAGACAGTCACACCCACACTGGGCCCTGGTCGTTAGTTTTTAGATAGACAGACAGACAGACAGACACACCCACACTGGGCCCTGGTCGTTAGTTTGTTAGATAGACAGACAGACAGACAGACAGACACACCCACACTGGGCCCTGGTCGTTAGTTTGTTAGATAGACAGACAGACACACCCACACTGGGCCCTGGTCGTTAGTTTGTTAGATACACAGACAGACACACCCACACTGGGCCCTGGTCGTTGGTTTGTTAGACAGACCCACAGTGGGCCCTGGTCGTTGGTTTTTGGACAGACCCACCTGGCCCTTGTAATTAGTTTGTTAGACAGACCCACAGTGGGCCCTGGTCGTTAGTTTGTTAGACAGACCCACAGTGGGCACTGGTCGTTAGTTTGTTAGACAGACACACCCACACTGGGCCCTGGTCGTTAGTTTGTTAGATAGACAGACAGACACACCCACACTGGGCCCTGGTCGTTAGTTTGTTAGATAGACAGACAGACACACCCACACTGGGCTCTGGTCGTTAGTTTGTTAGATACACAGACAGACACACCCACACTGGGCCCTGGTCGTTAGTTTGTTAGATAGACAGACAGACACACCCACACTGGGCCCTGGTCGTTGGTTTGTTAGACAGACAGACCCACAGTGGGCCCTGGTCGTTGGTTTTTGGACAGACCCACCTGGCCCTGGTAATTAGTTTGTTAGACAGACCCACAGTGGGCCCTGGTCGTTAGTTTGTTAGACAGACCCACAGTGGGCCCTGCTCGTTAGTTTGTTAGACAGACAGACAGACCCACACTGGGCCCTGCTCGTTAGTTTGTTAGACAGACAGACCCACAGTGGGCCCTGGTCGTTAGTTTGTTAGACAGACACACCCACACTGGGCACTGGTCGTTAGTTTGTTAGACAGACGCACACCCACACTGGGCCCTGGTCGTTAGTTTGTTAGACAGACAGATACACCCACACTGGGCCCTGGTCATTAGTTTGTTAGACAGACAGACCTACAGTGGGCCCTGGTCGTTGGTTTGTTAGACAGACAGACCCACAGTGGGCCCTGGTCGTTGGTTTTTGGACAGACCCACCTGGCCCTGGTAATTAGTTTGTTAGACAGACCCACAGTGGGCCCTGGTCATTAGTTTGTTAGACAAACAGACCCACAGTGGGCCCTGGTCATTAGTTTGTTAGACAGACCCACAGTGGGCACTGGTCGTTAGTTTGTTAGACAGACCCACAGTGGGCACTGGTCGTTAGTTTGTTAGACAGACAGACCCACAGTGGGCCCTGGTCGTTAGTTTGTTAGACAGACAGACCCACACTGGGCCCTGGTCGTTAGTTTGTTAGACAGACAGACCCACACTGGGCCCTGGTCGTTAGTTTGTTAGACAGACAGACCCACACTGGGCCCTGGTCGTTAGTTTGTTAGACCGGCAGACCCACACTGGGCCCTGGTCGTTAGTTTGTTAGACAGACAGATACACCCACACTGGGCCCTGGTCGTTAGTTTGTTAGACAGACAGACCCACAGTGGGCCCTGGTCGTTGGTTTGTTAGACAGACAGACCTACAGTGGGCCCTGGTCGTTAGTTTGTTAGACAGACAGACCCACAGTGGCCCCTGGTCGTTGGTTTGTTAGACAGACAGACCCACAGTGGGCCCTGGTCGTTGGTTTGTTAGACAGACAGACCCACAGTGGGCCCTGGTCGTTAGTTTGTTAGATAGACAGACACACCCACACTGGGCCCTGGTCGTTAGTTTGTTAGACAGACAGACAGACCCACAGTGGGCCCTGGTCGTTGGTTTGTTAGACAGACAGACCCACAGTGGGCCCTGGTCGTTAGTTTGTTAGATAGACAGACACACCCACACTGGGCCCTGGTCGTTAGTTTGTTAGATAGACAGACACACCCACACTGGGCCCTGGTCGTTAGTTTGTTAGATAGACAGACACACCCACACTGGGCCCTGGTCGTTAGTTTGTTAGACAGACACACCCACACTGGGCCCTGGTCGTTAGTTTGTTAGACAGACAGACAGACCTACAGTGGGCCCTGGTCGTTAGTTTGTTAGACAGACAGACCCACAGTGGGCCCTGGTCGTTGGTTTGTTAGACAGACAGACCCACAGTGGGCCCTGGTCGTTGGTTTGTTAGACAGACAGACCCACACTGGGCCCTGGTCGTTAGTTTGTTAGATAGACAGACACACCCACACTGGGCCCTGGTCGTTAGTTTGTTAGACAGACACACCCACACTGGGCCCTGGTCGTTAGTTTGTTAGACAGACAGACAGACCTACAGTGGGCCCTGGTCGTTAGTTTGTTAGACAGACAGACCCACAGTGGGCCCTGGTCGTTGGTTTGTTAGACAGACAGACCCACAGTGGGCCCTGGTCGTTGGTTTGTTAGACAGACAGACCCACACTGTGCCCTGGTCGTTAGTTTGTTAGATAGACAGACACACCCACACTGGGCCCTGGTCGTTAGTTTGTTAGATAGACAGACACACCCACACTGGGCCCTGGTCGTTAGTTTGTTAGACAGACAGATACACCCACACTGGGCCCTGGTCGTTAGTTTGTTAGACAGACAGATACACCCACACTGGGCCCTGGTCGTTAGTTTTTGGACAGACTCACCTGGCCCTGGTAATTAGTTTGTTAGACAAACAGACCCACAGTGGGCCCTGGTCGTTAGTTTTATTAGACAGACCCACAGTGGGCCCTGGTCATTAGTTTGTTAGACAGACAGACCCACAGTGGGCCCTGGTCGTTAGTTTTATTAGACAGACCCACAGTGGGCCCTGGTCGTTAGTTTGTTAGACAGACAGACCCACAGTGGGCCCTGGTCGTTAGTTTGTTAGACAGACAGACCCACACTGGGCCCTGGTCGTTAGTTTGTTAGACAGACATATACACCCACACTGGGCCCTGGTCGTTAGTTTGTTAGACAGACAGACCCACAGTGGGCCCTGGTCGTTAGTTTGTTAGACAGACAGACCCACAGTGGGCCCTGGTTGTTGGTTTGTTAGACAGACAGACCCACAGTGGGCCCTGGTCGTTAGTTTTTGGACAGACCCACCTGGCCCTGGTAATTAGTTTGTTAGACAGACCCACAGTGGGCCCTGGTCATTAGTTTGTTCGACGAACAGACCCACAGTGGGCCCTGGTCGTTAGTTTGTTAGACAGACCCACAGTGGGCCCTGGTCGTTAGTTTGTTAGACAGACAGACCCACAGTGGGCCCTAGTCGTTAGTTTGTTAGACAGACAGACCCACAGTGGGCCCTGGTCGTTAGTTTGTTAGACAGACAGACTCACAGTGGGCCCTGGTCGTTAGTTTGTTAGACAGACCCACAGTGGGCCCTGGTCGTTAGTTTGTTAGACAGACAGACCCACAGTGGGCCCTGGTCGTTGGTTTTTTGGACAGACCCACCTGGCCCTGGTAATTAGTTTGTTAGACAGACCCACAGTGGGCCCTGGTCATTAGTTTGTTAGACAAACAGACCCACAGTGGGCCCTGGTCGTTAGTTTGTTAGATAGATAGACAGACAGACAGACCCACAGTGGGCACTGGTCGTTAGTTTGTTAGACAGACCCACAGTGGGCCCTGGTCATCAGTTTGTTAGACAGACAGACCCACCCACACTGGGCCCTGGTCGTTAGTTTGTTAGACAGACCCACACTGGGCCCTGGTCGTTAGTTTGTTAGACAGACAGACCCACAGTGGGCCCTGCTCGTTACTTTGTTAGACAGACCCACACTGGGCCCTGGTCGTTAGTTTGTTAGACAGACAGACCCACAGTGGGCCCTGGTCGTTACTTTGTTAGACAGACCCACACTGGGCCCTGGTCGTTAGTTTGTTAGACAGACAGACCCACAGTGAGCCCTGGTCGTTAGTTTGTTAGACAGACAGACCCACCCACACTGGGCCCTGGTCGTTAGTTTGTTAGACAGACCCACACTGGGCCCTGGTCGTTAGTTTGTTAGATAGACAGACCCACACTGGGCCCTGGTCGTTAGTTTGTTAGACAGACAGACCCACAGTGGGCCCTGGTCGTTACTTTGTTAGATAGACAGACACACCCACACTGGGCCCTGGTCGTTAGTTTGTTAGACAGACAGATACACCCACACTGGGCCCTGGTCGTTAGTTTGTTAGACAGACAGATACACCCACACTGGGCCCTGGTCGTTAGTTTGTTAGACAGACAGATACACCCACACTGGGCCCTGGTCGTTAGTTTTTTGGACAGACTCACCTGGCCCTGGTAATTAGTTTGTTAGACAAACAGACCCACAGTGGGCCCTGGTCGTTAGTTTTATTAGACAGACCCACAGTGGGCACTGGTCGTTAGTTTGTTAGACAGACCCACAGTGGGCCCTGGTCATTAGTTTGTTAGACAGACAGACCCACAGTGGGCCCTGGTCGTTAGTTTGTTAGACAGACAGACCCACAGTGGGCCCTGGTCGTTAGTTTGTTAGACAGACAGACCCACACTGGGCCCTGGTCGTTAGTTTGTTAGACAGACATATACACCCACACTGGGCCCTGGTCGTTAGTTTGTTAGACAGACAGACCCACAGTGGGCCCTGGTCGTTAGTTTGTTAGACAGACAGACCCACAGTGGGCCCTGGTTGTTGGTTTGTTAGACAGACAGACCCACAGTGGGCCCTGGTCGTTAGTTTTTTGGACAGACCCACCTGGCCCTGGTAATTAGTTTGTTAGACAGACCCACAGTGGGCCCTGGTCATTAGTTTGTTCGACGAACAGACCCACAGTGGGCCCTGGTCGTTAGTTTGTTAGACAGACCCACAGTGGGCCCTGGTCGTTAGTTTGTTAGACAGACAGACCCACAGTGGGCCCTGGTCGTTAGTTTGTTAGACAGACAGACTCACAGTGGGCCCTGGTCGTTAGTTTGTTAGACAGACCCACACTGGGCCCTGGTCGTTAGTTTGTTAGACAGACCCACACTGGGCCCTGGTCGTTAGTTTGTTAGACAGACAGACAGACCCACACTGGGCCCTGGTCGTTAGTTTGTTAGATAGACACACCTACACTGGGCCCTGGTCGTTAGTATGTTAGACAGACAGACCCACAGTGGGCCCTGGTCGTTACTTTGTTAGATAGACAGACACACCCACACTGGGCCCTGGTCGTTAGTTTGTTAGACAGACAGATACACCCACACTGGGCCCTGGTCGTTAGACTGTTAGACAGACAGATACACCCACACTGGGCCCTGGTCGTTAGTTTGTTAGATAGACAGACCCACACTGGGCCCTGGTCGTTAGTTTGTTAGACAGACAGACCCACAGTGGGCCCTGGTCGTTACTTTGTTAGACAGACAGACCCACAGTGGGCCCTGGTCGTTAGTTTGTTAGACAGACAGACCCACAGTGAGCCCTGGTCGTTAGTTTGTTAGACAGACAGACCCACCCACACTGGGCCCTGGTCGTTAGTTTGTTAGACAGACCCACACTGGGCCCTGGTCGTTAGTTTGTTAGACAGACAGACCCACAGTGGGCCTTGGTCGTTAGTTTGTTAGACAGACAGACCCCCACACTGGGCCCTGGTCGTTAGTTTGTTAGACAGACAGACCCCCACACTGGGCCCTGGTCGTTAGTTTGTTAGACAGACAGACCCCCACACTGGGCCCTGGTCGTTAGTTTGTTAGACAGACAGACCCCCACACTGGGCCCTGGTCGTTAGTTTGTTAGACAGACAGACCCACCCACACTGGGCCCTGGTCGTTAGTTTGTTAGACAGACAGACCCACAGTGGGCCTTGGTCGTTAGTTTGTTAGACAGACAGACCCCCCCACACTGGGCCCTGGTCGTTAGTTTGTTAGACAGACAGACCCCCACACTGGGCCCTGGTCGTTAGTTTGTTAGACAGACAGACCCCCCACACTGGGCCCTGGTCGTTAGAATTCATCTATGTAATAACAAACTAACTGTAGACAGACATTATGAGCTCCTCTCATATTTGCATATATGTAAGAGTTTCATTTGTTCCCCATTTATTTATTTTATTCATTTTCTGTATTTATTTTCTGGTGGAGGCGTTGTTTTATTTGTTTTCTATGGAAACACACAGACACACACACACACACACACAGACTCAGCCTCTGCTGGCTCTGCAGACATATTTATATGTGATATGTATATTGCACACATTTATATAGCTGTCAGCTTCGGGTCCACGCGGGGCGGCGTTGCGTGGGGAAGCATTTCCCAGACGCACGCTGATAGATGGGCTAGCCGGGCCTGCGCGACGCTTTATTGAGTTTGCTGTGATTATCCCTCTCAGACATCCATACACACACCGGCCAGCCTGTCAGGGAGGGAGGGAGAGGGGGGATTAGGTGATGGAGGGAGGGAGTGAAGAGACAAAGTTCCAGGGAAAGAGATGAAGGCAGACAATGAGAGGGAGAGAGTGAGTGTCGGGGAAAAGAGAGCCAGGGAGGATGACAAGTGGTGGTCGGAAGGAGAAAAGTAAGTGCTGGGTAGAAAGAGAGAGGGAGGGAGGGGGAGAAGGGCTGAGTAGAGAGATGGAGGGAGAGAAAGATG
>NC_056442.1:50368362-50388362 GCF_018296145.1 Oncorhynchus tshawytscha | reverse complement strand
CCCTACTCTCCCCATCTCTCTCTCTCCCCATCTCTCTACACCTACTCTCCCCTCTTTCTCTCTTCCCCTACTCTCCCCTCTTTCTCTCTAACCCTACTCTCCCTCTTTCTCTCCCCCCTCTCTCCCCTCTTTCTCTCCCCTCTCTCTCCCCCACTCTTTCTCTCTACCCCCTCACCCCTTCTTTCTATCTCCCCACTCTCTCTTCCCTTCTTTCTCTCTCTTCTCTCTCCCCTTCTTTCTCTCTCTCTCCCTCTCCCCTCTTTCTCTCTCCCCTCTTTCTCTCTCCCCATCTCTTCCCTTCTTTCTCTCTCTCTTCTCTCTCCCCTCTTTCTCTCTCCCCTCTTTCTCTCTCCCCCATCTCTTCCCTTCTTTCTCTCTCCCATCTCCCCTTCTTTCTCTCTACGCTCTCTCCCCCGTCTCCTCTTCTTTCTCTCTACCCTCTCTCCCCTCTTTCTCTCTACCCCCTCTCCCCTTCTTTCTCTCCCCACTTCTCTCTCTCCCCATCTCTCTCTCCCCTACTCTCCCCATCTCTCTCTACCCCCTCTCTCTCTCCCCCCTCTCCCCTCTTTCTCTCCCCCTTCTCTCTCTCCCCATATTTCTCTCCCCCTACTCTCCCTCTTTCTCTCTTCCCCTACTCTCCCCTCTTTCTCTCTACCCCTACTCTCCCTGTTCTCTCTACCCCTACTCTCCCCTGTTCTCTCCCCCCTACTCTCCCTCGTTCTCTCTACCCCTACTCTCCCCTCGTTCTCTCTACCCCCTCTCCCCCCTCTTTCTCTCTCTCTCCCCTTCTTTCTCTCTCCCCTTTCTCCCCTCATTCTCTCTACCCCTCTCTCCCTCTCTTTCTCTCTACCCCTACTCTCCCCTCTTTCTCTCTACCCCTACTCTCCCCTCGTTCTCTCTACCCCTACTCTCCCCTCGTTCTCTCTACCCCTACTCTCCCCTCGTTCTCTCTACCCCCCTCTCTCCCCCTCTTTCTCTCTCTCTCCCCTTCTTTCTCTCTCCCCCTTTCTCCCCTCATTCTCTCTACCCCCTCTCTCCCCCTCTTTCTCTCTACCCCTACTCTCCCCTCTTTCTCTCTACCCCTACTCTCCCCTCGTTCTCTCTACCCCTACTCTCCCCTCGTTCTCTCTACCCCTACTCTCCCCTCGTTCTCTCTACCCCCTCTCTCCCCCTCTTTCTCTCTCTCCCCTTCTTTCTCTCTCCCCTTTCTCCCCTCATTCTCTCTACCCCCTCTCTCCCCTTCTTTCTCTCTCACCCCCTCTCTCTCTCTCTCCCCCATCTCCCTCGCTCTATCCCATCTCCCCCTATCTATCTCTCTCTCTGAGGATTAGTGGTCGTTAGGGTTGATCCTTGGCCCAGAGGGTTGGGCTGATATTAAAGGCCTAAATGATGCTATTTATTATGTTGGAAACAGAACGGGGGGACAGAGTGTGTGTGAGGCAGGTGAGGGGAGCTGTGAGTGTGTGTGGGTGTGTGTCAGCTGGTATATTGCTTTTGTCCTTTATGTTTGGGGTTTGGATCATTGGTTTGGGAGCAGGGCAGGTGTTTAGGTTTTTATCAATAATCACCATGGCGATTACTCTCACTGGTCTTCGCTCACAGCAACACTACGACCATACACACACAGACACACACACACACACAGCATCGCAAAACACACCATGCGGCATTGCTACAGAGGTGTGTGTGTGTGTGTGTGTGTGTGTGTGTGTGTGTGTGTGTGTGTGTGTGTGTGTGTGTGAGACACTGAGTTAAGAGTGCAGGTCAGGGCATAAGGCAATGCTAACCACCCTTACAGACAACACCAAACACTCTCAATCCCCGACACACACTCACACACGCACATTCTCAATCATTGACTCACTGACATCTACACTCACACACACACATTCTCAATCATTGACTCGCACACACATTCTCAATCATTGACTCACTGACATCTACACTCACACACACACATTCTCAATCATTGACTCACTGACATCTACACTCACACACACACATTCTCAATCATTGACTCACTGACATCTACACTCACACACACACATTCTCAATCATTGACTCACACACACATTCTCAATCATTGACTCACTGACATCTACACTCACACACACACATTCTCAATCATTGACTCGCACACACATTCTCAATCATTGACTCACTGACATCTACACTCACACACGCACATTCTCAATCATTGACTCACTGACATCTACACTCTCACACGCACATTCTCAATCATTGACTCACTGACATCTACACTCTCACACACACATTCAATCCCCGACACACACTCACACACGCACATTCTCAATCATTGACTCACTGACATCTACACTCACACACACACACATTCTCAATCATTGACTCACACACACATTCAATCACTGACACACACACACATTCTCAATCATTGACTCACACACACATTCAATCACTGACACACACACACACACTCAATCACTGACACACACACTGTAACACGTGCTGTCTCTCCTGAGGTTACCTCAGCCCTTTAGTGTGTGTGTAGTAAAGGGGTAATAACCTACTGTGATGTAATAACCTACTGTGATATAGTAACCTACTGTGATATAGTAACCTACTGTAATATAGGGATACTAACCTACTGTGATATAGGGGTAATAACCTACTGTGATATAGGGGTAGTAACCTACTGTGATATAGGGGTAGTAACCTACTGTGATATAGGGGTAGTAACCTACTGTAATATAGGGGTAGTAACCTACTGTAATATAGGGGTAGTAACCTACTGTAATATAGGGGTAATAACCTACTGTAATATAGGGGTAATAACCTACTGTGATATATGGGTAATAACCTACTGTAATATAGGGGTAATAACCTACTGTAATATAGGGGTAGTAACCTACTGTGATATAGTAACCTACTGTGATATAGGGTAATAACCTACTGTAATATAGTAACCTACTGTGATATAGTAACCTACTCTAATATAGGGGTAATAACCTACTGTGATATAGTAACCTACTCTAATATAGGAGTAATAACCTACTGTGATATAGTAACCTACTGTGATATAGGGGTAATAACCTACTGTGATATAGGGGTGGTAACCTACTGTGATATAGTAACATACTGTGATATAGGGGTAGTAACCTACTGTGATATAGGGGTAGTAACCTACTGTGATATAGGGGTAGTAACCTGTGATATAGGGGTAGTAACCTACTGTAATATAGTGGTAGTAACCTACTGTAATATAGGGGTAATAACCTACTGTGATATAGGGGTAGTAACCTGTGATATAGGGGTAGTAACCTGTGATATAGGGATAGTAACCTACTGTGATATAGGGGTAATAACCTACTGTGATATAGGGGTAGTAACCTACTGTGATATAGTAACCTAATGTGATATAGGGTAACAACCTACTGTAATAGAGGGGGTAATAACCTACTGTGATATAAGGGTAGTAACCTACTGTAATATAGGGGTAGTAACCTACTGTGATATAGGGATAATAACCTACTGTGATATAGGGGTAGTAACCTGTGATATAGGGGTAGTAACCTACTGTGATATAGGGGTAATAACCTACTGTGATATAGTAACCTACTGTGATATAGGGGTAATAACCTGCTGTGATATAGGGGTAGTAACCTGTGATATAGGGGTAGTAACCTACTGTGATATAGGGGTAATAACCTACTGTGATATAGGGGTAGTAACCTACTGTAATATAGGGGTAGTAACCTACTGTAATATAGGGGTAGTAACCTACTGTAATATAGGGGTAGTAACCTACTGTAATATAGGGGTAGTAACCTACTGTGATATAGGGGTAGTAACCTACTGTGATATAGGGGTAGTAACCTACTGTAATATAGGGGTAGTAACCTACTGTAATATAGGGGTAGTAACCTACTGTAATATAGGGGTAATAACCTACTGTGATATAGGGGTAGTAACCTACTGTAATATAGAGGTAATAACCTACTGTGATATAGGGGTAGTAACCTACTGTAATATAGTAACCTACTGTAATATAGGGGTAATAACCTACTGTGATATAGGGGTAGTAACATACTGTAATATAGGGGTAATAACCTACTGTAATATAGTAACCTACTGTAATATAGGGGTAATAACCTACTGTGATATAGTAACCTACTGTGATATAGGGGTAGTAACCTACTGTGATATAGGGGTAGTAACCTGTGATATAGGGGTAGTAACCTACTGTAATATAGTGGTAGTAACCTACTGTAATATAGGGGTAATAACCTACTGTGATATAGGGGTAGTAACCTGTGATATAGGGGTAGTAACCTGTGATATAGGGATAGTAACCTACTGTGATATAGGGGTAATAACCTACTGTGATATAGGGGTAGTAACCTACTGTGATATAGTAACCTAATGTGATATAGGGGTAACAACCTACTGTAATAGAGGGGGTAATAACCTACTGTTATATAGGGGTAGTAACCTACTGTAATATAGGGGTAGTAACCTACTGTGATATAGGGATAATAACCTACTGTGATATAGGGGTAGTAACCTGTGATATAGGGGTAGTAACCTACTGTGATATAGGGGTAATAACCTACTGTGATATAGTAACCTACTGTGATATAGGGGTAGTAACCTGTGATATAGGGGTAGTAACCTACTGTAATATAGTAACCTACTGTGATATAGGGGTAGTAACCTACTGTGATATAGGGGTAATAACCTACTGTAATATAGGGGTAGTAACCTACTGTGATATAGTAACCTACTGTGATATAGGGGTAATAACCTACTGTGATATAGTAACCTACTGTGATATAGTAACCTACTCTAATATAGGGGTAATAACCTACTGTGATATAGTAACCTACTCTAATATAGGGGTAATAACCTACTGTGATATAGTAACCTACTGTGATATAGGGGTAATAACCTACTGTGATATAGGGGTGGTAACCTACTGTGATATAGTAACATACTGTAATATAGGGTAGTAACCTACTGTAATATAGGGGTAATAACCTACTGTAATATAGTAACCTACTGTAATATAGGGGTGGTAACCTACTGTGATATAGTAACCTACTGTGATATAGGGGTAATAACCTACTGTGATATAGGGGTAGTAACCTGTGATATAGGGGTAGTAACCTACTGTGATATAGGGGTAATAACCTACTGTGATATAGTAACCTACTGTGATATAGGGGTAATAACCTGCTGTGATATAGGGGTAGTAACCTGTGATATAGGGGTAGTAACCTACTGTGATATAGGGGTAATAACCTACTGTGATATAGGGTAGTAACCTACTGTAATATAGGGGTAGTAACCTACTGTAATATAGGGGTAGTAACCTACTGTAATATAGGGGTAGTAACCTACTGTAATATAGGGGTAATAACCTACTGTGATATAGGGGTAATAACCTACTGTGATATAGGGGTAGTAACCTACTGTAATATAGGGTAGTAACCTACTGTAATATAGGGGTAGTAACCTACTGTAATATAGGGGTAATAACCTACTGTGATATAGGGGTAGTAACCTACTGTAATATAGAGGTAATAACCTACTGTGATATAGGGGTAGTAACCTACTGTAATATAGTAACCTACTGTGATATAGGGGTAACAACCTACTGTAATAGAGGGGGTAATAACCTACTGTGATATAGGGGTAGTAACCTACTGTAATATAGGGGTAGTAACCTACTGTGATATAGGGATAATAACCTACTGTGATATAGGGGTAGTAACCTGTGATATAGGGGTAGTAACCTACTGTGATATAGGGGTAATAACCTGCTGTGATATAGGGGTAGTAACCTGTGATATAGGGGTAGTAACCTACTGTGATATAGGGGTAATAACCTACTGTAATATAGGGGTAATAACCTACTGTGATATAGGGGTAGTAACCTGTGATATAGGGATAGTAACCTACTGTGATATAGGGGTAATAACCTACTGTGATATAGGGGTAGTAACCTACTGTGATATAGTAACCTAATGTGATATAGGGGTAACAACCTACTGTAATAGAGGGGTAATAACCTACTGTGATATAGGGGTAGTAACCTACTGTAATATAGGGGTAGTAACCTACTGTGATATAGGGATAATAACCTACTGTGATATAGGGGTAGTAACCTGTGATATAGGGGTAGTAACCTACTGTGATATAGGGGTAATAACCTACTGTGATATAGTAACCTACTGTGATATAGGGGTAATAACCTGCTGTGATATAGGGGTAGTAACCTGTGATATAGGGGTAGTAACCTACTGTGATATAGGGGTAGTAACCTACTGTGATATAGGGGTAATAACCTACTGTAATATAGGGGTAGTAACCTACTGTGATATAGTAACCTACTGTGATATAGGGGTAATAACCTACTGTGATATAGTAACCTACTGTGATATAGTAACCTACTCTAATATAGGGGTAATAACCTACTGTGATATAGTAACCTACTGTGATATAGGGGTAATAACCTACAGTGATATAGGGGTGGTAACCTACTGTGATATAGTAACATACTGTAATATAGGGGTAGTAACCTACTGTAATATAGGGGTAGTAACCTACTGTAATATAGTAACCTACTGTAATATAGGGGTGGTAACCTACTGTGATATAGTAACCTACTGTGATATAGGGGTAGTAACCTACTGTGATATAGTAACCTACTGTGATATAGGGGTAGTAACCTACTGTGTTTGAGGAGATGGTGCAGTAGGCAGGGATGTGTGTGTAGAGGGGTCAGAATGTGCATTTTAGGCATCACATATATGACCCCTCTTTCTACCCTGTTGAGCGGTCCAAATGCTGCAGTCTGACCCCTAACCTTTGACCCCCCTAACCTCTCTCTCTCTCTCTCTCTCTGTGCAGGTGCCAACCCCCTGCAGACCAATGCCTTAGGACACACAGCCAGAGCCTACGCCAAGGAGGGAGAGTTACACACACTACTGCTGGAGTGGGAGGGCAAGGTATCACACACACACACACACACACACACACAATACACTACGCTATGATTGGCAAACTAACGACCAGCCTCCTCGGCACGAGATCGAACTTCCACCCAGGAAACATCTGCACCCCCCACTGGGAGACATACACACAAAGACACCCCCAGTGGGGAGTGACAGGGAAATGAGCGATATGATTGGCTCTGAGGGGTGTAAAGGCTGTTCCAGGCTAGTGGAGGTTAAAAGGGGAACTAGTGTTGGTGTGTTTAAAGACAAGGCAGTCTTCTGCACAACCCTAAATCAAACCCCCTAGGCACCTCCCCTAGGCCGTAGGCACTTCCCCTAGCCCCTAGGCACTTCCCCTAGGCCGTAGGCACTTCCCCTAGCCCCTAGGCACTTCCCCTAGACCATAGGCACTTCCCCTAGACCGTAGGCACTTCCCCTAGGCCCTAGGCACTTCCCCTAGGCCGTAGGCACTTCCCCTGGACCGTAGGCACTTCCCCTAGGCCGTAGGCACTTCCCCTAGACCGTAGGCACTTCCCCTGGACAGTAGGCACTTCCCCTAGCCCCTAGGCCGTAGGCACTTCCCCTAGCCCCTAGGCCGCCAGGCACTTCCCCTAGCCCCTAGGCCGTAGGCACTTCCCCTAGCCCCTAGGCCGTAGGCACTTCCCCTAGCCCCTGGGCCGTAGGCACTTACCCTAGCCCCTAGGCCGTAGGCACTTCCCCTAGCCCCTCGGCACTTCCCCTAGCCCCTCGGCACTTCCCCTAGCCCCTCGGCACTTCCCCTAGCCCCTCGGCACCCTGCACCTCCTCCGTCACACGATTAATGTTGTTGTTTAAGGAATCCATAAACGGTACATTTATAAATCAAAATGTGGGTCATGATCTGACAGTTTGTTCTCGTGCCAACACAAAATAACTTCTTACAGTGTTCGGCTTTCACAACGTGATTCCGAGAAACGGATGGTAATTCTGGTGCGGATTAAAAGGTGTGATGAATGCGTTTCTGCTGAGCGGACCGGGGCACAGACTGTCTGGTTCTGTTCTCCTCACTCTACATCACAGTAGTCAGATTTGGAATTGTAAAGTACACATTTGGACTTGTGGGTGTTTGGCTTATAGGACATCAAAGCGGCACGTATTATAATCCTCAACGGCTCATCTTTCAATGTACATTGAGTCACCTTAATTAAACAACATTTCCCTTCACTCAGACAACAAAACATTAGCAAATGTTTCCCAATCAGCCAGACGAATGGGGACAACTTGTTGTCACGCAAGGTGCTGAAGTTCAGACCAGCTGTCCGTCAAACACCTCACTGAGCTGTGAAGTGCAGAGCCGGAGTTCTGACGTCATGTAGAACTGGTCAGATACTATGTTTCACTTTAGGCTCTTATCTTATCACTTTAGGCTCTTATTAGTGCCACCATCTGTCATATTCAACCTGTATCTGATACGAGTGTAAAGGCCGACAACCATTACGCCACTACTGTTACTGCTGCTGGTAAATAGGGAATCTATTCATCGCAATGTCAGGGTTCTCAGCACTGTAACAGACAGAGAGACACACACACACACACACACACACACACAGACAGACAGAGACACACACACACAGACAGACAGAGACACACACACACACACACAGAGAGACACACACACACACAGACAGAGACACACACACACAGACACACACACACACACAGACAGAGACACACACACACACACACACACACACACACACACACAGACAGACAGAGACACACACACACACACAGACAGACAGAGACACACACACACACACAGACAGACAGAGACACACACACACACACACAGAGAGACACACACACACACAGACAGAGACACACACACACAGAGACACACACACACACACAGACAGAGACACACACACACACACACACACACACACACACACACACACAGACAGACAGAGACACACACACACAGACAGACAGAGACACACACACACACACACAGAGAGACACACACACACACAGACAGAGACACACACACACACAGAGACACACACACACACACACACACAGACAGAGACACACACACACACAGACAGAGACACACACACACACACACATAGAGACACACACGCACACACATAGAGACACATAGACACACACACACACACACATAGTTACACACACACATAGAGACACACACACAGACACACACACACACATAGACACACACACATAGACACACACACACACACACAGAGACACACACACACACACAGACAGAGACACAGACAGAGACACACACACACACACAGACAGAGACACACACACACACACAGACAGAGACACACACACACACACAGACAGAGACACACACACACACACACACACATAGAGACACACACGCACACACATAGAGACACACACACACACACACACATAGACACACACACACATACAGACACACACACACAGACACACACACACACACACACACACACACACATAGACACACACACATAGACACACACACATAGACACACACACACACACACACACACACATAGAGACACACACACACACAGAGACAGACAGACAGTAAAGAGGGTTTGCGCTCTCTTCCCAGCCTCAGGACAGTCAGGTAGTCAGACACACACACACACGGCTGCTAATGGTGACTTGAAGGGAACCAGAGAGACACCACACACACCACCACACACACACGGCTGCTAATGGTGACTTGAAGGGAACACACACACACACACCACACACACACGGCTGCTAATGGTGACTTGAAGGGAACCAGAGAGACACCACACACACACCACACACACACGGCTGCTAATGGTGACTTGAAGGGAACCACACACACACCACACACACACCACACACACACGGCTGCTAATGGTGACTTGAAGGGAACCAGAGAGTTGATTTGATTTGATTTCATACATTTTTCTACATCTCCCTTCTTCTCTCTCTATTTCCTCATTTTCTCTTTGTCCCTCATGTTCTCTCCTCTCTTTGACCCCGTCACAGGGGATGGAGCAGAACAGAGGTGACCTCTTCTACCTCTCTGTCTCTCTGTCTCTCTCTCTTTAACTCTCTCTGTGTCTCTCTCTGTGTCTCTCTCTTTGTTTCTTTCTCTCTCTCTGTCTCTCTCTTTAACCCCGTCACAGGGGATGGAGCAGAACAGAGGTGACCTCTTCTACCACTCTCTCTCTCTGTCTCTCTCTCTTTAACTCTCTCTGTGTCTCTCTCTGTGTCTCTCTCTTTGTTTCTTTCTCTCTCTCTGTCTCTCTCTTTAACCCCGTCACAGGGGATGGAGCAGAACAGAGGTGACCTCTTCTACCACTCTCTCTCTCTGTCTCTCTCTCTTTAACTCTCTCTGTGTCTCTCTCTGTGTCTCTCTCTTTGTTTCTTTCTCTCTCTCTCTCTGTCTCTCTCTTTACCTCTCTCTCTTTGTTTCTTTCTCTCTCTCTCTGTCTCTCTCTTTACCTCTCTCTCTTTGTTTCTTTCTCTCTCTCTCTGTCTCTCACTCTCTTTAACTCTCTGTGTCTCTCTCTTTGTTTCTTTCTCTCTCTCTCTCTGTCTCTCAGTCTCTTTAACTCTCTGTGTCTCTCTCTTTGTTTCTTTCTCTCTCTCTCTCTCTCTTTACCTCTCTCTCTTTGTCTCTTTCTCTCTCTCTCTGTCTCTCTCTTTACCTCTCTCTCTTTGTCTCTTTCTCTCTCTCTCTCTGTCTCTCACTCTCTTTAACTCTCTGTGTCTCTCTCTTTGTCTCTTTCTCTCTCTCTCTGTCTCTTTCTCTCTCTCTGTCTCTCTCTTTACCTCTCTCTCTTTGTCTCTTTCTCTCTCTCTGTCTGTCTCTTTCTCTCTCTCTGTCTCTCTCTTTACCTCTCTCTCTTTGTCTCTTTCTCTCTCTCTGTCTGTCTCTCTCTTTACCTCTCTCTCTTTGTCTCTTTCTCTCTCTCTGTCTCTCTCTTTACCTCTCTCTCTTTGTCTCTTTCTCTCTCTGTCTCTCTCTTTACCTCTCTCTCTTTACCTCTCTCTCTTTGTCTCTTTCTCTCTCTCTGTCTCTCTCTTTACCTCTCTCTCTTTGTCTCTTTCTCTCTCTCTGTCTGTCTCTTTCTCTCTCTCTGTCTCTCTCTTTACCTCTCTCTCTTTGTCTCTTTCTCTCTCTCTCTGTCTCTCTCTTTACCTCTCTCTCTTTGTTTCTTTCTCTCTCTCTCTCTGTCTCTCACTCTCTTTAACTCTCTGTGTCTCTCTCTTTGTTTCTTTCTCTCTCTCTCTCTGTCTCTCACTCTCTTTAACTCTCTGTGTCTCTCTCTTTGTCTCTTTCTCTCTCTCTCTCTCTCTTTACCTCTCTCTCTTTGTCTCTTTCTCTCTCTCTGTCTGTCTCTTTCTCTCTCTCTGTCTCTCTCTTTACCTCTCTCTCTTTGTCTCTTTCTCTGTGCATGTATCTCTCTCTGTATGTCGTGGGCTGTTCTGCTGATTCACAACATCGTATCCATCCACTGACTTTTCCTTCTCCTCTCCCCCCATCTCTCTCTCTCTCTCCCCATCTCTCTCTCTCCCCCATCTCTCTCTCTCCCCATCTCTCTCTCTCCCCCATCTCTCTCTCTCCCTCCATCTCTCTCTCCCCCATCTCTCTCTCTCCCCCATCTCTCTCTCTCCCCCATCTCTCTCTCTCCCTCCATCTCTCTCTCTCCCCCATCTCTCTCTCTCCCCCATCTCTCTCTCTCCCCCATCTCTCTCTCTCCCCATCATCTCTCTCTCTCCCCCATCTCTCTCTCCCCCTCTCTCTCTCCCCCATCTCTCTCTCTCCCCATCTCTCTCTCTCCCCCCCATCTCTCTCTCCCCCATCTCTCTCTCTCCCCCATCTCTCTCTCTCTCCCCCATCTCTCTCCTCCCCATCTCTCTCTCTCCCCATCTCTCTCTCTCCCCATCTCTCTCTCTCCCCCATCTCTCTCTCTCCCCCATCTCTCTCTCTCCCCCATCTCTCTCTCTCCCCCATCTCTCTCTCTCCCTCTCTCTCTCTCCCCCCATCTCTCTCTCCCCATCTCTCTCTCTCCCCCATCTCTCTCTCTCCCCATCTCTCTCTCTCCCCATCTCTCTCTCTCCCCCATCTCTCTCTTCCCCCATCTCTCTCTCTCCCCCATCTCTCTCTTCCCCCATCTCTCTCTCCCCCATCTCCATCTCTCCCCATCTCTCTCTCTCCCCCATCTCTCATTCCCTCTCTCTCTCCCCCATCTCTCTCTCCTCTCTCCCCTCACTCTCTCCCCCTCTCTCTCTCTCTCTCTCTATCTCTCCCCTCCCTCTCTTTCTCTCTCTCCCCCTCTCTCTCTCCCCTCTCTCTCCTCCCCATCTCTCTCGCTCCCCACTCTTTCTCTCCGTCCCCCTCTCTCTCTCTCTCCCTCTCTCCGTCTCCACCTCTCTCTCCCCCTCTCTCCGTCTCCCCTCTCTCCGTCTCCCCTCTCTCCGTCTCCCCTCTCTCTCCGTCTCCCCTCTCTCTCCGTCTCCCCTCTCTCTCCCCTCTCTCTCTCCCCCTGCCTCGGTGGGTGCGTGCAGTTCCAGGAAGCTCAAGCTAAGAGAGAGGCAGAGGAGAGAAGACGTTTCCCTCTGGAGAAACGACTGATGGAGCACATCATCGGTCAGGAGGGGGCCATCAACACTGTGGCTTCAGGTACACACACACACACACACACACCACAAGGTATACACACACACACACACAAGGTATACACACACATACACACACAAAGTGTATACACACACACACATACACACACAAAGTGTATACACACACACACACACAAAGTATACACACACACAGTCTCTCTCTCTCTCTCTGTCTCCTCTCGCTCTCCCCCTCTCTCTCTCCCCCTTTCTCTATCTCGCTCTCCCCCTCTCCCATTGTCTCACGCACTGTCTCTCTCTCCCCTCTCCCATTGTCTCGTGCTCTGTCTCTTTCTCCCCTCTCCCATTGTCTCGCGCTCTGTCTCTCTCCCCCTCTCCCATTGTCTCGCGCTCTGTCTCTCTCTCCCCTCTCCCATTGTCTCGCGCTCTGTCTCTTTCTCCCTCTCCCATTGTCTCACGCTCTGTCTCTTTCTCCCCTCTCCCATTGTCTCGCTCTCTCTCTCTCTCTCCCTCTCTCCCATTGTCTCGCGCTCTGTCTCTCTCTCCCCTCTCCCATTGTCTCGCGCTCTGTCTCTCTCTCTCCCCTCTCCCATTGTCTCGCGCTCTGTCTCTCTCCCCCCCTCTCCCATTGTCTCGCGCTCTGTCTCTCTCCCCCTCTCCCATTGTCTCGCGCTCTCTCTCTCTCCCCTCTCCCATTGTCTCGCGCTCTGTCTCTCTCTCTCCCCTCTCCCATTGTCTCGCGCTCTGTCTCTCTCTCTCCCCCTCTCCCATTGTCTCGCGCTCTGTCTCTCTCTCCCCCTCTCCCATTGTCTCGCGCTCTGTCTCTCTCTCCCCTCTCCCATTGTCTCGCGCTCTGTCTCTCTCTCCCCCTCTCCCATTGTCTCGCGCTCTGTCTCTCTCTCCCCCTCTCCCATTGTCTCGCGCTCTGTCTCTCTCTCCCCCTCTCCCATTGTCTCGCGCTCTGTCTCTCTCCCCCTCTCCCATTGTCTCGCGCTCTCTCTCTCTCTCCCCCTCTCCCATTGTCTCGCGCTCTGTCTCTCTCTCCCCCCTCTCCCATTGTCTCGCGCTCTCTCTCTCTCCCCCTCTCCCATTGTCTCGCGCTCTGTCTCTCTCTCCCCCTCTCCCATTGTCTCGCGCTCTGTCTCTCTCTCCCCCTCTCCCATTGTCTCGCGCTCTGTCTCTCTCTCCCCCTCTCCCATTGTCTCGCGCTCTGTCTCTCTCTCCCCCTCTCCCATTGTCTCGCGCTCTGTCTCTCTCTCCCCCTCTCCCATTGTCTCGCGCTCTGTCTCTTTCTCCCTCTCCCATTGTCTCGCGCTCTGTCTCTTTCTCCCCCTCTCCCATTGTCTCGCGCTCTGTCTCTTTCTCCCCTCTCCCATTGTCTCGCGCTCTGTCTCTTTCTCCCCCTCTCCCATTGTCTCGCGCTCTCTCTTTCTCCCCTCTCCCATTGTCTCGCTCTGTCTCTTCTCCCTTCTCTCTCGGTCTGTCTCTCTCTCGGTCTGTCTCTCTCGGTCTGTCTCGGTCTGTCTCTCTCTCTCGGTCTGTCTCTCTCTCGGTCTGTCTATCTATCTCTGTCTCTCTCTTCCCCCCTCTCCCCCTCTCTCTCTCGGTCTGTCTCTCTCTCTCGGTCTGTCTCTCTCTCTCGGTCTGTCTCTCTCTCTCGGTCGGTCTGTCTGTCTATCTATCTCTGTCTCTCTTCCCCCTCTCTCCCCCTCTCTCTCTCGGTCTCTCCCTCTCCCTTTCTCTCTCCCCCTCTCTATCTGTCTCGCTCTCTTTCTCACTCTCTCCCCCTCTCTCTTTCTCCCTCTCCCATTGTCTCACGCTCTCTCTTTCTCCCCTCTCCCATTGTCTCACGCTCTGTCTTTCTCCCTCTCCCATTGTCTCGCGCTCTGTCTCTCTTTCTCCCCTCTCCCATTGTCTCGCGCTCTGTCTCTCTCTCCCCCTCTCCCATTGTCTCGCGCTCTGTCTTTCTCCCCTCTCCCATTGTCTCGCGCTCTCCCATTGTCTGTCTTCTCTCCCCTCTCCCATTGTCTCGCGCTCTGTCTCTTTCTCCCCTCTCCCATTGTCTCGCGCTCTGTCTCTTTCTCCCCTCTCCCATTGTCTCGCGCTCTGTCTCTTTCTCCCCTCTCCCATTGTCTCGCGCTCTGTCTCTTTCTCCCCTCTCCCATTGTCTCGCGCTCTCCCATTGTCTCGCGCTCTGTCTCTTTCTCCCCTCTCCCATTGTCTCGTGCTCTGTCTCTTTCCCCCTCTCTCTCGGTCTGTCTCTCTCTCCGTCTGTCTCTCTCTCGGTCTGTCTATCTATCTCTGTCTCTCTCTTCCCCTCTCTCCCCCTCTCTCTCGGTCTGTCTGTCTGTCTGTCTATCTATCTCTGTCTCTCTCCCCCTCTCTCTCTCGTTCTCTCTCTCTCCCTTTCTCTCTCCCCCTCTCTATCTGTCTCGCTCTCTTTCTCGCTCTCTCCCCCTCTCTCTTTCTCTCCCTCTTTCTCAGTCAGGCAGGCAGAGGCTGTAATTGGTTAATTGGGATGAATGAGCTGTCCATCAGGCAGACACAGGTGGTGGGTGGGTGGGTGGGTGTGTGTGTTTTTGTGTGTGTTTTTGTGTGTGTGTGTTGAACAGCTGGAGAGGCCAGGCCTCGAGCCGCCAACTAACACGATTACAGAGAGACATAATGCAGACCTCTCTCAATCTCTCCCTCCCCCTTCCGTCTCTCCATCTTTCTCTCCATCTCCAATTCCCGCCCTCCCCCTCTCTTTGCATTTCTGTTCATTTTCTCCCTTCCTTCCATCTTTCAATGACTCCTTCCCGCCCTTCATCTCTACCTCTCCTCCTGTTCTTCCCTGTGTCAATGTCCTCCTGGAGGAAGTGATGCAATCTGGTGAGGGTGGGAGCGAGCGAGGGAGAGAGAGAAGGGAGAGTTGGCAAGAGAGATGGAGAAAGAAAGGACTGTTGGCAAGAGAGAAGGAGAGAGAGAGAGAAGAGGAGGGGAGATGACTTCGAGTACAACAAGGTAGAGGCCAGTAAATAGCTGATATTAAATTGTGGCTCCATGGAGGCTGTGTATCGATCGCTGAGACACACAGAGTTTGTGTGGAGTGAGGCTTCTGTGTCTGCGGTTGCTAGGTACCTTGTACCACTCCAGAGCTGCACAGTAGTTGTCTAATGGCAATAACAACCCTACTGCAACACAACAGTGGAAAGACCTGGTCCACTATGTGAATGTGTTCTGTTTAGAATGTTCTGGTGATGTTCTGGTCCACTATGTGAATGTGTTCTGTTTAGAATGTTCTGGTGATGTTCTGGTCCACTATGTGAATGTGTTCTGTTTGGAATGTCTGGTGATGTTCTGGTCCACTATGTGAATGTGTTCTGTTTGGAATGTCTGGTGATGTTCTGGTCCACTATGTGAATGTGTTCTGTTTGGAATGTCTGGTGATGTTCTGGTCCACTATGTGAATGTGTTCTGTTTAGAATGTCTGGTGATGTTCTGGTCCACTATGTGAATGTGTTCTGTTTAGAATATCTGGTGATGTTCTGGTCCACTATGTGAATGTGTTCTGTTTGGAATGTCTGGTGATGTTCTGGTCCACTATGTGAATGTGTTCTGTTTGGAATGTCTGGTGATGTTCTGGTCCACTATGTGAATGTGTTCTGTTTGGAATGTCTGGTGATGTCCTGGTCCACTATGTGAATGTGTTCTGTTTGGAATGTTCTGGTGATGTTCTGGTCCACTATGTGAATGTGTTCTGTTTAGAATGTCTGGTGATGTTCTGGTCCACTATGTGAATGTGTTCTGTTTAGAATGTTCTGGTGATGTTCTGGTCCACTATGTGAATGTGTTTGTCTTGTCAGTAGGAACAGCAGCAGGGTCCACTGGCTGTGTGACGACAAACACAACATCCTAGAACACCCCCATTATCAGTGGGAATGCTGGGATGTGTAGTCAGTGGCAGCAGGCAGAGCAGATTGCATGCTGGGAGCTGTGGTCCAGGCAGGGCAGTAGTCGATGTCTCTGTGGCTGATGTGATGAATGGTGGTTGTTGCCGTGGCAAATTGTCCTGAAAGCAATCTGAGACACATCACCACGGCGATAAAGGACGAGCTTATTGATCCCTGTGAAGTAATACAGTGAATATATCACACACATACAAACACACACACACGGTCTCACACATGCACGATCACACACACACACACACACAGTGAAAATATCACACACACACAGTGAATATATCACACACACACAGTCTCACACATGCACGATCACACACACGCACAGTGAAAATATCAGCTAACAGACTGAGGGATGATGGTGATGATCAGCAACAACACGAAGAGAGGAGGGGTGAGGACACACACACTGACAGCTCTAGCTAATGCTTTTTACAAGCACCCGACGGCCTGGAGGGATAAGAGAGTGTGACAGAAAGGAAGAGAGAGAATAAGATGAGAAGGAGAGTGATCAATAGAGAAATATATAAGAGAGAGACAGAGAAGGAGATGAGAGACACAGAGAGAGACAGAGAAGGAGATGAGAGAGACAGAGAAGGAGATGAGAGAGACAGAGAGAGACAGAGGGAGATGAGAGACACAGAGACAGAGAGAGACAGAAGGAGATGAGAGAGACAGAAGGAGATGAGAGAGACAGAGAAGGAGATGAGAGAGACAGAGAAGGAGATGAGAGAGACAGAGAAGGAGATGAGAGAGACAGAGAAGGAGATGAGAGAGACAGAGAAGGAGATGAGAGAGACAGAGAAGGAGATGAGAGAGACAGAAGGAGATGAGAGAGACAGAGACAGAAGGAGATGAGAGAGACAGAAGGAGATGAGAGAGACAGAGACAGAAGGAGATGAGAGAGACAGAAGGAGATGAGAGAGACAGAAGGAGATGAGAGAGACAGAAGGAGATGAGAGAGACAGAGAAGGAGATGAGAGAGACAGAGACAGAAGAGAGATGAGAGAGAGAAGGAGATGAGAGAGACAGAGACAGAAGGAGATGAGAGAGACAGAAGGAGATGAGAGAGACAGAGAGACAGAAGGAGATGAGAGAGACAAGGAGATGAGAGAGACAGAGACAGAAGGAGATGAGAGAGACAGAGACAGAAGGAGAGAAGGAGAGACAGAGACAGAAGGAGATGAGAGAGACAGAGACAGAGAAGGAGATGAGAGAGACAGAAGGAGATGAGAGAGACAGAGAAGGAGATGAGAGAGACAGAGACAGAAGGAGATGAGAGAGAAGAGATGAGAGAGACAGAGAGAGACAGAGACAGAATGGAGATGACAGAGACAGAAGGAGATGAGGAGAGACAGAGACAGAAGGAGATGAGAGAGACAGAAGGAGATGAGAGAGACAGAGACAGAAGGAGATGAGAGAGACAGAAGGAGATGAGAGAGACAGAAGGAGATGAGAGAGACAGAAGGAGATGAGAGAGACAGAAGGAGATGAGAGAGACAGAGAAGGAGATGAGAGAGACAGAGAAGGAGATGAGAGAGACAGAGAAGGAGATGAGAGAGACAGAGAAGGAGATGAGAGAGACAGAGAAGGAGATGAGAGAGACAGAGAAGGAGATGAGAGAGACAGAGAAGGAGATGAGAGAGACAGAGAAGGAGATGAGAGAGACAGAGAAGGAGATGAGAGAAACAGAGAAGGGGATGAGAGAGACAGAGAAGGAGATGAGAGACACAGAGACAGAGAGAGACAGAAGGAGATGAGAGACACAGAGAGAGACAGAGAAGGAGATGAGAGACAGAGAAGGAGATGAGAGACAGAGAAGGAGATGAGACAGAGAAGGAGACAGAGAAGGAGATGAGAGAGACAGAGACAGAAGGAGACGAGAGAGACAGAAGGAGACGAGAGAGACAGAGAAGGAGATGAGAGAGACAGAGAAGGAGATGAGAGAGACAGAGACAGAGAGGAGATGAGAGACAGAGAAGGAGATGAGAGAGACAGAGACAGAAGGAGATGAGAGAGACAGAAGGAGATGAGAGAGACAGAAGGAGATGAGAGAGACAGAAGGAGATGAGAGAGACAGAAGGAGATGAGAGAGACAGAAGGAGATGAGAGAGACAGAAGGAGATGAGAGAGACAGAAGGAGATGAGAGAGACAGAAGGAGATGAGAGAGACAGAAGGAGATGAGAGAGACAGAGAAGGAGATGAGAGAGACAGAGAAGGAGATGAGAGACACAGAGACAGAAGGAGATGAGACACAGAGAGAGACAGAGAAGGAGATGAGAGACACAGAGAGAAATAGATCAGAGAGACAGCCATCACAGCAGCAAGATTTGTGACCTGTTGCCACAATAAAAGGGCAACCAGTGAAGAACAAACACCATTGTAAATACAACCCATATTTGTTTATATTTTCCCTTTTGTACTTTAACTATTTGTACATTGTTATAACACTGTACATAGCCATAATGACATTTGAAATGTCTCTATTCATTTGAAACTTCTGTATGTGTAATGTTTACTGTTCATTTTTTGTTTATTTCACTTTTGTTTATTATCTAGTTCACTTGATTTGGCAATGTTAACATATGTTTCGCATGCCAATAATGGCAATAAAGCCCATTGAATTGAGTTGAAAGAGAGAGCGAGATGAGAGACGGGAGACTGGAGGGACAGAGACAGGAGACTGGAGGGACAGAGACGGGAGACTGGAGGGACAGAGACAGGAGACTGGAGGGACAGAGACGGGAGACTGGAGGGATGGAGACTGGAGGGACAGAGATGGGAGACTGGAGGGACGGAGACGGGAGGGACAGAGACTGGAGGGACGGAGATGGGAGACTGGAGGGACGGAGACTGGAGGGACGGAGACTGGAGGGACAGAGATGGGAGACTGGAGGGACAGAGATGGGAGACTGGAGGGACAGAGATGGGAGACTGGAGGGACAGAGATGGGAGACTGGAGGGACGGAGACGGGAGACTGGAGGGACGGAGACTGGAGGGACGGAGATGGGAGACTGGAGGGACGGAGACTGGAGGGACGGAGACTGGAAGGACAGAGATGGGAGACTGGAGGGACGGAGACTGGAGGGACGGAGACTGGAGGGACAGAGATGGGAGACTGGAGGGATGGAGACTGGAGGGACAGAGATGGGTGACTGGAGGGACAGAGACTGGAGACTGGAGGGACGGAGACGGGAGACTGGAGGGGCAGAGACTGGAGGGGTAGAGACTGGAGGGTCGGAGACTGGAGGGTCGGAGACTGGAGGGTCGGAGACTGGAGACGGGAGGGACGGAGACTGGAGACGGGAGGGACAGAGACTGGGGGGGACAGGGGGACAGACAGAGACTGGTGGGACAGAGACTGGTGGGACAGAGACTGGTGGGACAGAGATGGGAGACTGGAGGGACAGAGATGGGAGACTGGAGGGACAGAGATGGGAGACTGGAGGGAC
>NC_056442.1:50355862-50360862 GCF_018296145.1 Oncorhynchus tshawytscha | reverse complement strand
AGCCCTCTCTCTACAGCCCTCTCTCTACAGCTCCAGCCCTCTCTACAGCCCTCTCTCTACAGCCCTCTCTCTCTACAGCCCTCTCTCTACATCCCTCTCTCTACAGCCCTCTCTCTACAGCCCTCTCTCCCCTCTCTCTACAGCCCTCTCTCTACAGCCCTCTCTCTACAGCCCTCTCTCTACAGCCCTCTCTCTACAGCCCTCTCTCTACAGCCCTCTCTCTACATCTCTCCCTCTCTACAGCCCTCTCTCTACAGCCCTCTCTCTACAGCCCTCTCTCTACAGCCCTCTCTCTACAGCCCTCTCTCTACAGCCCTCTCTCTACAGCCCTCTCTCTACAGCCCTCTCTCTACACACCCCTCTCTCTACACCCCTCTCTCTACAGCCCTCTCTCTACAGCCCCTCTCTCTACACCCCTCTCTCTACAGCCCCTCTCTACAGCCCTCTCTCTACAGCCCTCTCTCTACAGCCCTCTCTCTACAGCCCTCTCTCTACAGCCCTCTCTCCCTCTCTCTACAGCCCTCTCTCTACCCTCTCTCTACAGCCCCTCTCTACACACCCCTCTCTCTACAGCCCTCTCTCTACACCCCCTCTCTACAGCCCTCTCTCTACAGCCCTCTCTCTACATCCCCCTCTCTCTACATCCCTCTCTCTACATCCCTCCCTCTCTACAGCCCTCTCTCTACATCCCCTCTCTCACATCCCTCTCTCTCTCTACATCCCTTTCTCCACATCCCTCTCTCTACATCCCCCTCTCTCTACATCCCTCTCTCTACACCCCTCTCTCTACATCCCTCTCTCTCTCTACATCCCTCTCTCTCCACATCTCTCTCTCTACATCCCTTTCTCTACATCCCTTTCTCTACATCCCTTTCTCTACATCCCTTTCTCTACATCCCTCTCGCTACATCCCTCTCTCTACATCCCTCTCTCTACATCCCTCTCTCTACATCCCTCTCTCTACAGCCCTCTCTCTACATCCCTCCCTCTCTCTACAGCCCTCTCTCTACATCCCTCTTTCCACTCATTTTTACCACTCAGCTGTGATGTCATGGAGCCTGTCCGTAGCAGTAGCCTGGCTAAAAGACCAGGAGAAGACACGGGTAGCACCGATGTCGTCGTTTATTCACCAACATTTCCACAGCAAGCTGTCTTCATCAGGGTTTACTGTTAAACACTGCAGGGCACCAGTATATATACAGTCTTCATCAGGGTTTACTGTTAAACACTGCACCAGTATATATACAGTCTTCATCAGGGTTTACTGTTAAACACTGCACCAGTATATATACAGTCTTCATCAGGGTTTACTGTTAAACACTGCACCAGTATATATACAGTCTTCATCAGGGTTTACTGTTAAACACTGCAGGGCACCAGTATATATACAGTCTTCATCAGGGTTTACTGTTAAACACTGCACCAGTATATATACAGTCTTCATCAGGGTTTACTGTTAAACACTGCACCAGTATATATACAGTCTTCATCAGGGTTTACTGTTAAACACTGCACCAGTATATATACAGTCTTCATCAGGGTTTACTGTTAAACACTGCAGGGCACCAGTATATATACAGTCTTCATCAGGGTTTACTGTTAAACACTGCACCAGTATATATACAGTCTTCATCAGGGTTTACTGTTAAACACTGCACCAGTATATATACAGTCTTCATCAGGGTTTACTGTTAAACACTGCACCAGTATATATACAGTCTTCCATTGGACACACACAGGTGATTGTAATCATGGCTGGCTGTGGCATGATGTCATTGGTCAATTTTCAAATATCAACAGAGTATACAAAAGCATGAATGGATAGCCAACGATAATAGGATAGCCAACGATAATAGGATAGCCAACGATAATAGGATAGCCAACGATAATAGGATAGCCAACGATAATAGGATAGCCAACGATAATAGGATAGCCAACGATAATAGGATAGCCAACGATAATAGGATAGCCAACGATAATAGGATAGCCAACGATAATAGGATAGCCAACGATAATAGGATAGCCAACGATAATAGGATAGCCAACGATAATAGGATAGCCAACAATTACATCATAAGTAGCCTACAACATGATCTGTTTGTGCTTTAGCCTACTCCTCTGACGTTGGGGGACATGCCATTTACAAACTGATCTGGCAACTACGCTATGACTGTTCACTTGACCTCTACTGAGCTCTCTGACCCAACCACAGCCCTATAGAACTACTCTCTCACACACACACACACACACACACACACACACTCTCATACACTCTCACACACACACTCAAACATACTCACACACACACTGACTACACTCTCACACACGCTCTCATACACTCTCACACACACACTCTCAAAAATACTCACACACACTCATACACTCTCACACACACACAGACACACACAGAGTCAGCAGCAATGGTTCTGGGTAAGATATGACATAGTTTAGGGATGCATGGTGTGTGTGTGAGAGAGGGGGGGGGGCAGTGTTCATATTCTCTCTGCCTCCAGCGACAGTGGCCAGGAGACATTAATATTTAACACATGGCCAGTCCCCATCTATCTATATGGAGATACCACACACAGACCATCTATATGGATATAATACACACAGACCGTCTATATGGATATAATACACACAGACCATCTATATGGATATAATACACACAGACCGTCTATATGGATATAATACACACAGACCGTCTATATGGATATAATACACACAGACCATCTATATGGATATAATACACACAGACCATCTATATGGATATAATACACACAGACCATCTATATGGATATAATACACACAGACCGTCTATATGGAGATACCACACACACAGACCATCTATATGGAGATAATACACACAGACCATCTATATGGAGATACCACACACAGACCATCTATATGGAGATACCACACACAGACCGTCTATATGGAGATAATTCACACAGACCGTCTATATGGAGATAATTCACACAGACCGTCTATATCGAGATAATACACACAGACCGTCTATATGGAGATAATTCACACAGACCGTCTGTCTATATGGAGATAATACACACAGACCGTCTATGTGGAGATAATTCACACAGATAATACACACAGACCGTCTATATGGAGATAATTCACACAGATAATACACACAGACCGTCTATATAACTAAATAACTTTTTTGCCCGCTTTGAGGACAATACAGTGCCACTGACACGGCCTGCAACGGAAACATGCGGTCTCTCCTTCACTGCAGCCGAAGTGAGTAAGACATTTAAACGTGTTAACCCTCGCAAGGCTGCAGGCCCAGACGGCATCCCCAGCCGCGCCCTCAGAGCATGCGCAGACCAGCTGGCCGGTGTGTTTACGGACATATTCAATCAATCCCTATACCAGTCTGCTGTTCCCACATGCTTCAAGAGGGCCACCATTGTTCCTGTTCCCAAGAAAGCTAAGGTAACTGAGCTAAACGACTACCGCCCGTAGCACTCACATCCGTCATCATGAAGTGCTTTGAGAGACTAGTCAAGGACCATATCACCTCCACCCTACCTGACACCCTTGACCCACTCCAATTTGCTTACCGCCCAAATAGGTCCACAGACGATGCAATCTCAACCACACTGCACACTGCCCTAACCCATCTGGACAAGAGGAATACCTATGTGAGAATGCTGTTCATCGACTACAGCTCGGCATTCAACACCATAGTACCCTCCAAGCTCGTCATCAAGCTCGAGACCCTGGGTCTCGACCCCGCCCTGTGCAACTGGGTACTGGACTTCCTGACGGGCCGCCCCCAGGTGGTGAGGGTAGGCAACAACATCTCCTCCCCGCTGATCCTCAACACTGGGGCCCCACAAGGGTGCGTTCTGAGCCCTCTCCTGTACTCCCTGTTCACCCACGACTGCGTGGCCATGCACGCCTCCAACTCAATCATCAAGTTTGCGGACGACACAACAGTGGTAGGCTTGATTACCAACAACGACGAGACGGCCTACAGGGAGGAGGTGAGGGCCCTCGGAGTGTGGTGTCAGGAAAATAACCTCACACTCAACGTCAACAAAACTAAGGAGATGATTGTGGACTTCAGGAAACAGCAGAGGGAACACCCCCATCCACATCGATGGAACAGTAGTGGAGAGGGTAGCAAGTTTTAAGTTCCTCGGCATACACATCACAGACAAACTGAATTGGTCCACTCACACAGACAGCATCGTGAGGAAGGCGCAGCAGCGCCTCTTCAACCTCAGGAGGCTGAAGAAATTCGGCTTGTCACCAAAAGCACTCACAAACTTCTACAGATGCACAATCGAGAGCATCCTGGCGGGCTGTATCACCGCCTGGTATGGCAACTGCACCGCCCTCAACCGTAAGGCTCTCCAGAGGGTAGTGAGGTCTGCACAACGCATCACCGGGGCAAACTACCTGCCCTCCAGGACACCTACACCACCCGATGCTACAGGAAGGCCATAAAGATCATCAAGGACATCAACCACCCGAGCCACTGCCTGTTCACCCCGCTGCCATCCAGAAGGCGAGGTCAGTACAGGTGCATCAAAGCTAGGACCGAGAGACTGAAAAACAGCTTCTATCTCAAGGCCATCAGACTGTTAAACAGCCACCACTAACATTGAGTGGCTACTGCCAACACACTGTCAATGACACTGACTCTACTCCAGCCACTTTAATCATGGGAATTGATGGGAAATGATGTAAATATATCACTAGCCACTTTAAACAATGCTACCTTATATAATGTTACTTACCCTACATTGTTCATCTCATATGCATATGTTGATACTGTACTCTATATCATCGACTGCATCCTTATGTAATACATGTATCACTAGCCACTTTAACTATGCCACTTGGTTTACATACTTATCTCATATGTATATACTGTACTCGATATCATCTACTGTATCTTGCCTATGCTGCTCTGTACCATCACTCATTCATATATCCTTATGTACATATTCTTTATCCCCTTACACTGTGTA